>NW_020884888.1:1547664-1819550 GCF_003945725.1 Corapipo altera
GGCCCCGCCCGCCGCCGGCGCAGGCGGGCGCGCGCGCGGCAGTGTCGGGATCCGGAGCGCGCGAGCCCCGCGCGGATCCCTGCGGGCGCCGCCGCCGCCGGTCCCGTTGGAACAAAGTGCCCGGAGGAGCGGAGCTCGGCGGGAGCGGGGCCGTCGGCTCGTGGAGACGGCCCGGGGGCGCGCGGCCCGCGAGCAGGCGGGAGGCAGGGAGGGAGGCGGCGGCGCGGGAAGGGAGGCAGCGGGGCCGGGAAGATGAACCGGAGTTTCAACAAATCTCAGACTCTGCGGTATCTGGAGTGCAGCGCAGTGGAAGTGAAGAGTAAGGTGAGCGGAGCGCGGCGCGGCCTCGGCCAGGAGCGCCCCTGCCCGGCGGCGTTCCCGAAAATGAATGGAGCCCCCCCCCCCCCCCCGCCATCCCGTATCCCAGCTCCCCGTCCGGTGCGGCCGGAGCCGTGCCCCGGGCACAGCCCGCAGAGCGGTGACGGGCTGGCGGCAGCTCGCGGAGAGGCGGGATCGCCGCTCCCGGCGAGCCGCCCCTGCCTGGCGGGAGGCGGCGGCGCGACCCTTCCCCGCCCGCCCCCGGCGCGGCGCCCGCCGCTCCCGCTCCATCTTTTGTTCCGCCGCGGGGACTCCGGCGGTAACTTTTCGGGGCAGCTCGGGGAACGCCGTTGGCCTCGCCTGACGGGCGGGCGGGGGCTCGGCCCGGGGGCGGTGGGGGGCGCGGAGGCGGTGCCGCCCCCGCTCCAGCCCGGGGCGCTTCTGTTGCCGCTGCCTCGGTGCTCCTGCCGGCTCCCGGGGGCGGGACGGCTTTCCCAGCGCACTGGCGAGAGGAGCGGAGGAGCAGGAAGGAGATGGGCCGGGGGTCCGAGCCCGAGGAGCCAGAGAGAGACCTGCGGGAAGCTTCGACCTCCTCCCAGCGGCGGCTGTGCCGGGTGTTACCTGGGGATGCTGGCACCGGCATCAGCTTGTGCGCGCTGGTGGTGTTAGGGAAGGAGTTGAGATCGGCAGGGCTGCCGTGTCCACAAGCAGCCGTCTGCCGGAGCTCAATGGCCTAAGATGATGGTTGGCTGTGCCTGAGGATGGTCTTGCTCTCTTCAAGAGCCTCTGTTCGCTCTTGGTTGAACCAGCACGTCAAAATCTTGCCTGCCACCTCTGAGGGCAAAAATAAGTAGCATTTGAGCAACACTGAGAAATCTCCCTGGAAGCCTTGTTTTGTACACATACAACGGGCAAGGTGTAGGTAACGCATAAGCTGAAAAGAATACAGATAACTTTAGCCTGTTCTGGAGTCCCCAGTCATCTGCTGAGTTGGTGTTGGAGGTGATGAGTTTGGGAGTTAGTGCTCAGTGGTCCCCATTTTTGTCTGTTGCTGCTGGTAAAATTTGCCTTCAGATCAAAGGCCTTGAGCAACATACAGAGCTGAGGTGACTTCAGTGGGAGAAGTACCTTGTGTCCAGGGGAGCCTCCAATAATTTCTAAATGTGGCACCTGAAATGTACGTTGAGGCCCTTATTTCCTAAGCTCCTGTTGCAACTTGGAAGGGCTCAACTGGCCTAGAAAGTTCCATCCTGCTTCTGTTGCTGGAAAGTTTTGGTTCAGCTTGTACTGGTTTTAAGATGTAACCCAGCCACAACATTCATTGTGGCTCCCAAATTCTGTTTTCTGTCTGCTGTGTTATACCCCATGCATTGTGTGAGCTTTACACTAAAACACAGGTAAGAATTTTTAAGGTCATCCTCTCTCATCTGCTTTAATATTGCCATAGCTTGAGTTTGTTCTATTAACAATTAAAAAGCAACTGTATAATGAACAGCTCGTAGCTTCCTCTATAGCTGCAGAAATTCTGTAAGCAAATCTTATGTGGCTCTATAGACACAGAGTGATATAGGGAGGTTGTAAGTATAGCAATGATTGCAGATTTTTGGAGGGAAGGAAAATAAGTTTGTATGGGTGGGAGGGGTTTGCTGGACGTCTTCTGTAGCTCAGGGTTGTCACTGTTGATGACCGAGAAGTAACTGCAGAGGACTGTACTGCATTGGAAAAAAAACTGGAGAAAAAAAATAGAGGCTAAAGTCAAAATATCTTGCTGAGGGCCTATGCCCAGTGATGATCCCTGAACCTGCACTGTGGGTCAGTGGAAGCTGTGCTGCTGAATTTCCTGGTGCTGGTGGGTTTCACTGTTAGCATGACTTGGGCACAGTAACAGCCAGGCTGTCGATGTAGCAGGCTGTTGCCAGTTGCTGGCAAACAGAGGTCGTCGGTATGGATGGTTTTCTTTTGTCTGTAAAGCTCACAGATTCCCTCTCACGGAGTTACTCTTCCGTGGTTTGAAGTGAAAAGCTCTGACAAATGATACATGGCATGGTACTGTGTCAAGGCCTCATACGTCCTATTAAATATGTTATAGGGTCGGTTATGATGCTGTCTGTCTTGTCCCTGTGGATCACTGTGTTGTCCTGCTGTGATCAAATGGAAATACGGATTATTGAGGCTTTTTGTTTGCATGGACTATCTAAGGCTGGGGAAACAAAAAGATTCAGTAATGCTACTCTTGGTAGCCATATGTAGTCAGCTTTTAAACATTTAGTTGCCTGTGTTTTGTAAGTATGAGGCCTGTCCCAGCTTGCCTGAGAACTTGAAAGTTGAGTCTGAACTCCTGCTTTTGCAGCTATCGCCTGAGAGCACAAGCTGCCAGGTGAGCGAAGGTGGGTGCAGCTCAGCCTCTGCGCTGGGGCATGCTGCTGGCCCCAGACCAAGGGATTCTTGGTGGCTTTTCAAAGGCTGGGGAAGTGGCAGTCGGTGGGCACGTGGAATCCCTTTTAGCAGAGGAGCTGTGTGAGACAGTGCTGCTTTTACACAATGGTGTACAATATCTTCTCTGAAGATTGAGTTCGATGGAAAGGAGCTCTGGAAAAAATGGTTGTGGGGAGTTGGATGGGTGATAGTCTGCAAATGTTGTGTTTTTGATATCCCTGCCTCTGTTATGATAGCCAGGTGGTTCCTTTCTTAAGGATAAACCACTATCCAGCTGGTGTGTCACATCAGTCACAATTCAAAAATGGTCCTGTGAAAACTGAGGTTTTCCAGGTTTTCCTGGGTTTCTTTCCTTTTCTCCAAAATAAAGTTCTCTAAAGTTGGTTTGTGCCCTTGATTATTGGAAGGGGAGAACTTATCAGAGCTTAGTACCATACTGGGTAAGACACTTCTCTGTAAATCCCGAAGTATCCTTAAGTTGTAAGGTTCCTGATGTGTGCCAGAGGATTATTAAAAAAACCCAACAAAACAGGGTAGAGCAGAGAGGAGGAAGGGAGCATCTTGGTGGCTGAACTTACTCCAGTTTTTCAACATTCTTCTTGTGTCAAAGGGCCCAAAACTCCAGGCAGTATTCTCTTCTTGTCCAGTAGACTTGTGAGCTTTATGGTTGATTGGATGGATTTCAGCTGGTCTGAGCCAGCGTACCTTCGCTGGACCTAGCCTGACCCATCATCCCTGCTGGGAACGTGTCCCAGAAGCATACTTCAGCTGCTGATGCTTGTGTCTGTGAATTTTTTAATGCCTTGTGACTATGATCACTGGCAGTGATATGTTCCCTGGCTACATGTCTTTTTAGAAGGATGAGCTTCGTGACACTGTGTCATGACTCTTGGTGTACATCAGGTTGTTTTTTCTTTGTGTGACTAAGGTGCTGCAAAAGCCTTTTGGATCACTGTGTTGCAGCAAATACTGAAGGGGAAAACAGCATCTGCACCTCTGTTTTCAGACATGGCAATGATGGAAATTGCTATAGTCTTCTGCTTTAAGAAGTCCTCTTCTGTCGGGCTCCCTGCTTTCTCCCTTCCTCTGTCTCCTCCTCTGAGAACTGGTTTTAAAATCAAAACACTTTAAAGCTTATTGCTAGATAGGAAAGTGGAACGGTAAAGAGAAACTTTACTTAGAAATTGGCACATGTCATAGGAAAATATTGAATTGTAATTACACCTCAGCCCTCCTCTTCCGTGTTTCACGACAGAATAAATGAGAAGCTCAGTTCTTATCTAGGTGTTGTCTCTGTAGCTCAGGATTAATGTTTCAGCCCTTTTAGACAGGATCTGAAAACACATTATCTTGCTAGCTTAAAGCAACTGTGTATTCTCATGTGTCTAGTACTCACTGCCTCTTTTCCTCTGTTGGGTGACAAGTGAAGTATCTGTCCCCTCTGAAGAAAATGTCTCTAATCTCTGAAAAAGTTTTCCAGATGACCCTTTCTCTCCCTTTTTTTCCCTTTTGCCAAGAGGTCTAGTGCCTGCAGTGTGTGGGGCTTTTTTTGTTTGTTTTGTTTGGGATCTCGTGGCCACAGGCAGGGTTCTTAACCTATTTTTCATTTTCTGTCTTTAGCTTTACAGAGAGGTTGCAGGCTTGTTTACCTGTAAGTATAAGCCTACAGAAGAACAAATACTTGTAAAATAGGAATTTCTACATTAATGGTGAGACTTCTCTTTAATTATAACTCCGTGTAGCCAATCTTCTTTTGTCTTGCTCTGAGTGAAAGGGGATTTAATTTTTTGTCCGCTTTTTTCAAACAGGGAAGGTAGCTATCAGCCCAAATATGTATTTCTTTTCGAGTTACTTAGATATTCTGGAATAGCAGAGATATGATTGCCTCGGGCCTTTGAATTGTTAGTGAAAGTGGTGGGTTTTTGTTTGTTTGTTTTTTTGTTTGTTTTTTTGTACTTTGAAACTGACGGGTTTCTGTTTCTGGCTTAAAAGCAACAGAGCACTATTTTTCTGCTACTACTATTTAAATTCCTGCCAACTGTATATATACAAGTAAGAATTAATTTTCATGTTTTCAAAACGGGCTAAATGTACTCATGGTTCCCCAAAAAATAGTCCTTTGGAAAAAACCCTTTGTTGTTGCTGAACCCTCTCAGACAGTGGAACTTTTGGTAATGGCTGAGGATTATAAAAGCACAGCTACCTGATTCATGTGCTGACTGTGACATTTCTGCCTTATTAATGGTGTCATGTTTTCTTGCATTACAAACTGATTTACAAATTAACAATAATGTGACTAACATCCTACTACTATATTCAAACCCATTAAGATAAACAGAACCAGTTAACTATAACCATATTTTTTTACTCTCTTCTGCCATCCTGTTTTGACTTTGTTCCGGTAAATGTTGGTGTTCAGATGGATGTCGCAAATGGATTTTTAATAAATATTCAGTCATTTTTGATGTGTCCTGAAGAGACGTGATACAGTTATGATTTTCAAACACAGACAGCATGTTTAGGATCAGCTGTGCTCCATGTTCTTACGAAGTCACTAGCAGCTAAAAGAATGTGCTTTAGTTTGAGGCAAGTGTAGAAGTCAGTGCTTCAGCAAGCCTGCCCAGCTGCTGGATAGACGTAATATCCAAACAGCTTGTGAGTGGTTTGTCCTGCTCACATGTTGTTTCCTCTTCTTAGAAGTGTACCTGTGCCATTACATAAAGATTGCTGGTTTAAACCTTTTGCATCCTTTTTTTTTTTTCCTCCTCCAAAAGTTGCTGATACTGCATGTCTATGTGACTGTTCAGCTATTACAGTATATGTACACACATTGTGTATTTGAAAGGTATAACGTAGAACATCAAGCAGTGTTATAACTGTAGCAACAGCAGTAAGAGCCAACTTACTTTTAACAGTCCCCTGTGAAGAGATTTTAAAGGTCTGGTTCTACACTCTCTGGTGTTAAGTAAGTGAGAGAGGTCTACAAATAGTGTTTTCCAGCCTTTTGTACTTTGATTTCACTCTAACCCTGAAGCCTTACAGGCCTTCTGAAATTTTAAGAAAAGTTTTCCATGTGTAGCACTCTTCAAAATAGATCAAAAAGCAGCACTCCTTTTAAACCTACAAGATGTTAAAACAGACTTTAAGTCTGCTTTTAATTACTTATTCTTCCAAGTTAAGGTCGTACATGTCATACCTAGAATAAAACTAAAATAAGTCCAGTGAAAAGCCCTGTAACCAGCTGATTTAACTTCTGGTTTTGAGCTTCAAAACATATTTGATAATATGCAAACCAAATGTGGCACGGACTCAGAAAACCGCAGTGCTTCCCCCTCTCAGATGAAGACAGTGTGCTATGGTAATAGCAACTTGAGACAGTCTGGATTGTTGCAAAACGTGTCAAGAGAAAAAAGAGGCTGTAAACATTAATCCCTTAAGAAGTGTTGCCTCTGTTCCTTTCCCTCCCAGTTTGCTGGGCTTCTCACGGCAGGTATTGCACTTATTCTGATGTGCTAAATAGCACCTACTAAAATCCTGGTTTGTCTGTTATTACAGATCTTTGCTTTTCATAGTAGGATGACTTTCTGAAGTGGTCATACCTAGTAAACTTAAGTCTGTCTTTAAGTGGTTAGGTGACATTATAGAAAGTGGCCGCAGCTTTACAAGTTACCATGCAGCAGCTGAGCCACAACAGTGGGCCCTGTGCATGCTTGCTGCCCTTCACAGAGAGAGGCCAAACCTTTCAGCTGGAAGGTGTTGCACAGACAAGTCATTTTGTGATAGTTCTGTTCAGGTGACAGCTGCAATAAGCACCAGCACAGTGTATCTTCTCTGACCTGTACTCAGACACTATGTGAGAAGTTGTGTCTGTAGGAGATACAGGGAAGGCTAGAACCTGTGCTTTGAACTGCCTGGTGTCATAGAGCATGGTGTAGAGGAGGATATGCTCTGGTGCTCAGGTTGTATGTAGTCTCAGGTCTGTCTAGTTATGGAAAGATGGTTCCTCCGATAACATTTCCAAAGTTAGTATACTGTTATGGCCTTGAGTGCTAGCTGTGCTAACTATATGGTTATCAGTGTCCCTGTGATGCATTGACCAGAAGGGCTAGGGCTGCTACCTTGTGTTTCAGTACCTCCCATACTCTCCTGTTCTTGATCTTTCCTCCAGCTTCTCACTCATTTGTAATAATTTTTAGTCTAGTAACTCGGGAATTTCTGATTGGCTTAAAACTTTGTCCAGCCTGTCTGTCTTATGTGAGTTGTCTTCTGAAATTTAGTCTCGCCACACTGAAACAGTCTTAAAGGACACTGAACAATAGACCTTTCAACTTTGAAGAGCACCTCAGAAAATTAAATGCTGTTTACAGCCAAGTCAGAAAGGAATGTCTCCTGTGTGAGATTAAAATACCTGTGGAGGCTCTGTCTGACAGGCTCCAGAACTAGCCACCTCCAAGGAATTCTTCAGAGGTGCAATTAATGGTGCTTTCCTCTGTAGTCCCTTATCATTCCCTTTGTAAGAGACTGCCTGCATTCAATCTGAGCTTTTAGTAACCAAGAAAGATTTTCCAAGGATTGACTGCTTGCCCCTAACTACCTTTACAATGCAGGCCAGAAGTTAAAAGATGAAATGTACCTTTGGAGACGTTCCCTCCCTCTAAGTGAAGGCAAAATCTCCCAAGTAGTCCTGTGCCCATTGGAAATTCCTGCAGTTAATTCAAGCAGAAATGTCTGGGGTGGGGTGTGGTGCACCAGTCCCAGGGCCACCCAGCCTTGGGCCATCACTCCTGCTTCCGCCCTGCACAGCTGTTCCCAGTCCCCCTTTGGGTCTGGCCAGGGGTTTGTGTGCATGTGCATCAAATTACTTCTCTGCAGCTGTTGTTGGCATTGAGCTCATGGGGGAACCTCTGGCGGAAACTAAAAGAATCTTAAATAAGTTTGCAACCAGCCAGAGCCTTTACTGGTTACAGGTTTCTTGTATCCATGTAGATATCTCTTATTAAATGTTCAGAAAGTGTTTTGATTTTGCTAGAGACCTGCTGTTGGGCAGAGCTACCTTTCTGCAGAAAGTTAGGCTCATGGCAGTGTTGACCAGACCTGATTCAGTGGTCCTTTGTCTCTTGGGGTGGCAAGGTGCCAAATCTTCATTTTTCCCTTGTTCTGATGGTAACATGCCGTGGATGTATGCATTCTGTGCTGTATTTGTGCTTAAACTCTGTGGTGTGAAAGAGTGTGTGATGCTTGGTCTTCTCTTGAAAATGCAGGACCATCTTGATCTACATCATTTGCAAACAGAGTTTGGTTTCTTCCCAGAGATATAGGGGACTGGAATAAAAAAGGAAGAGATTTTCTTTTGGAAAGGTGGACTTTGCTCTTATTATTTATTTTAAAGGCTTTGCTTTGCTGCTAATGACTGTTTCTTGAAGGAGAACAGCAGTGGGGGTTTATATATCAAGAGGTGAGGCAGTGACAAAGGCCGGCAGTATGCTGCTTGCAGGCAGTACTGAGAGAGATGGTAGGGAGGAAGCAGCTATGTGGGTGATCTAATAGGAGAGGAGCTACTGGAGCAGGGGTGGCAAAGAAAGGAGTGATGGATTCCAGTGAACAGGCTGATAAAATTGCTTTCATGGATAGCTATTTTCACAGACTACCACATGGTAGTGAGGCAAGATAGTGTTTAGGAAAGCAAGGATAAAGTACAGAGCAGCAGTCCAGGTGTGCAGATGAGTCGCTGAATGGTGTCCATGGTTTTACGATATTGGGCAGAAAAGATCTGGGTAATTAACACATAAATATATGCAACTGCTTGAATGAAAGGTAGCACTGGAGTTACAGATGCTGGGGAAGGCAGTGTAGTGGTCTAGTTCCCAATAATCATGAAATAAGGTGGGTGAGGCAGGGGAAAGGATAAACTTGTCTTTAAGTTGCCCTTGAGCTGGCAGCTGACTGTCTATGAAGAGAATTTTTATGAAGTTGAATAGGAGGTGCATCTCAGTTGAACTGAGGGTGATGGGGATAGATAAAGAAGCTGACTTTCTCTTCCAGGTAGATGCAGAAGAAAGAAAAGTATTAACATGAACTGAGCCTTACAGACTGCTGTAGAGGGTTGAAGCAGTTACAAAGGTTGTTCTTCAAACAAAAAGCAGAGATGTGAAGCATTGTATCCAAGAAGCACGAAAAAGAAGGGGAACCACTGGTTTTCTTTGGGAAGAGAAACTATTCTAAGATTTTTAAGATACTAAAACCTGGCTGTATTTTTATGGGAAAGGAGGGAATAGAAGGAAGAAGGGTAGGAATATGGCATGATATCAACCAGGAAAAAAGTTTGGGGGAGAAGGTAGTGAAATTACATCTGTAATGTCAGTTCTGTGAAAGGCAAGTAGAAGAGAGGGTATCTTGCTCTTGTGACTGTCTCTTGGAAGAATTAGCAAGGTGTGAGCACGGAACAGCAGAACGTGAAATGCCACACTTCTACCAGCTTGATCATTGGGATGAAGCAGAGTTGCTTTGGGGCAAGCAGTTGAAGAAAGAACTTGTTGCAGAGAACATCTCCGTGTTTGGTGGTGTCTTTCCGTAGTGACAACCGCTGTGAGACCGGGAGGAGAGCAAGAGTGCTGAGTGAGCTGGGGGAGACATAACTGGGGGAGAAAAAGGGAATGGAGAAACAGGCATAAATGTGACAGCAGAGCTCTGAAGTCCCAGATAAAGTCAGCAAGCACAAAACATTTACATTGTCTTCCCTCTTCTTTCTTGCCCTCTGCTTCTTCTTGCTGATAAAGCATCACTGATTAGGTCTTCCCAGTTTTGAAAGTCTCACAGGTAAGCAGAAATTACAGTCCATGCAAGGATGAAAGTGTTTGTTTTTCTTTCTGTTCTTGACTTTTTACTCCATGAGAGAACTAGGTGGCTAACATAATTCATGTTTATTGCTAAATGTTGCTCTTTGATGTCTTCTTATTATAATACCCTGATTTCAAAGCTAGCAATAAACTGGAGGGATGGCACTTCATAAACATAGGGATTCATTTTTGGCCCTGTAAACTTCTTGAAACTTAAAATTTTTTAAAAAAAAAAGTTGATCTCTTTTACTTCAAAATAACTCTTTCATTTTACAAAATAACAGTTCTCTAAGTAAATAAACCTCAAAATCTTGTTTCCTCATCTCCTCTGACCTCTTGTACTCCTTAGCAAGAAAAAACAAAAAAACAAAAAAAGCAGTTGATTGCTCTTGGTCAGACTAAGTTTTGATCAGTTAGCTGTGACTTCCTTGTTTAAGACAACTTTTATCTGAACACTTTTCTTTTTTGCTAACTTGGCATCTGTTTTTATCAAGGTTTCTGCCTGATGTATTGTATTTTGTTGTGTGCTTTTTGTCATCAAACTGCAGACAGCAAGTATAGTGGTTGGCTGATACTTTGAGGATCTTGGGACAGAGGCTATTTTTGTGAAAGAAAACGTACAGTTCTTTCTAGTTTGTTTTTTTTCAGTCATGATTAGCTCTGTCAGACTAAATTCTTTTAAGTTATCTCTGTCCCTGTCGTCCTCTGACTTCTGCAATACTAGATGCAGTATTTGTATTAGTTAAATAGGTCTGAATAATTTACTGCATTCTGGAAAACTAATCTGCCTGTTAAAACTGTTAGCATATCAAACAGTGTAATACAGTATTGTGCTGGCAGAGACTTTGCTGGCAGACACTAGTCCCTGTGTATCTTTCTGTGAAGAGATACGCTAAAGATGAACTTTGTAGTTTAGAGAAGCAGATTAGTAATCTTGGTTATCTGTGCAAAGCCCTCAGATTTTGTAGTTTCTGTAAGATACATGGTGGATGTTACCTCAAAATCCTGGCTGAATACAATGCAGAGCACTCAGTCTCCAAGCTGTGTGGTACTGCAAAACCTATTATTACTGTGATACTTTCTATCAGCCTCATTAGTGATGATGAATGAGCTGAAGCATTTTTTCCCCCTCTTCTGAAAAGACCCACTGACAATGGTTGCTGCCTGTGTATATGCACAGAGGGAATTAATCAACTAGACTATTACTACAGTAATACTAACTTCAAACAAAAACAAAATCATCTTCTTTAGCTTCTTAAATCTCTTTTGAAAAAGAGACTATTCCCTCCTCCTACCCCTCTCTAGAGAATCACCTTCTAGCTCTCTTGCCTTAAAAGGCTATGTCATGCAAAAAGTAGAAGTGAAATCTCTTGCATTTATTTACTATTGTCCTATTCCTAGGCAAATGAAATTGTCTTTTGGACTTTCCTAAGGCTAAACATGTGATCGAGTTAATTTGACTGTACAGCATTCGTGTCAGACCACAGTGCCCCAAGTCTGCAGTTGCATTCCCCCATGTCGCGCTCCACTGATCCAGTAGTGTCATGTCCAGCATGCCCACAGGGGTTAGGCTGGGAGGCCTGGCCCTTTTGCCACATGTCCTCTTCTCATGTGGCAACTTAAGCTGAGCTTTGGGTCATAGCAACATGCAAATAACCATCCTTACTTCTTTCCTCTCTCCTTTTCCATGTCATGTTCCTGCTGGGCGTGCTGTCCCTTTGCAGGAGCTGACCTCTGCCTAGGCTTATGTATTGGGCAGAGCAGGACTGATGGATTCCCCCAGCAGACCGTGCAAGGCAGGTGTCTGAGGGAGCTGTGTAGGATGGGTGTTGTACTGACTGGGGTGAGACTGCACAGCAGCCGCATCCTTGTGTGTGCTAATGGTCTCAAACAAGTTGTCCAGTAAACAAATGGTTCCTGGAATTGGCATCTGAATGTCCTGGCATTTTGGCTAAAGGAATCCCAAGGAATCCCAGGTTCGCTCAGGTGTGCAGAGTAGGAGATGCAGCTCTAAAAAAAGCCTACGAAGACCTTGTTCCTGCCCCCTTAGTTTACCATGTAGATAAACTTGTCACTGGAAGATGGTTGTTTCTTACTTGAATCTAGGAAAAAGAAAACTTAAATAAAAATACTTAAATTTTTTTCAGTTTGAAATGTGTCAATGGAAGTAAGTTGCCACTTGGATTTCTCTGGAGAGGAGCGGGGGGTGAAGGACAAAGGCAGACTGTTTTTCCCCCATTGGAACCAGCTGTGGTTTGTTTGCCTCTTGAGCATTTGGATGGGCACTCTGAAATCCAAACTGGAACTAGCAGTTAATATTACAAACAAGCAGCATAATTTGACTAAACAAGCTTTCAGATGATCACAACTAGGCTTTGATGCTGAAGAGTGGGATTTTCATAACTGCGGAAGTAATTTGAGAACATGCTTGTGCCCAAAGCCATTAGGGTTGTCGTGTTTTTTTTTTTCTTTTTGCTTGAAGATGATTATAGTGATGATTCATACTTTTGTTAGTCTCAGCAAAAGATTGGCTTGCATGTATAGTTGATTTAACAGCTGAGCACCTCTAAGCAAGTCATTCTTCATTTTAATGAAGAATTTATCTAGAGAAGATTCTCCCTTTTTTTGTTTCTTTTTTTTCCTTCTTTTTCTTTGTGTCCTTGTTCGTTTTGTGTCTTTGGTTTCTAGCCCTTGTATTGACTGACTTTGCAAATGAGAAGTTCCATGAGATCCTAGTCCAAGTCTTACTTGTACTTGGATGTGTGGCTGTGGTTCCATGTTTTCAGGAGTGAGTTAGGATGGTTTTAGAGGTTCAGTTGATGAACAGTAGTTTACTAATACTATACAATCTGAGTTATTAAATTAAGTGTACCAGAAAGATGATTTAAGCCATTTAGTTTAATTAGATGCCCATTTTCATTCTCTTAATTTCTTTCGTTAGAGAATCAAATTTTTCCTCTCCTGTTCTTAATAGCATACTTTGTTTCTAATATCAGAAATCAGGTAAATTGAAATCTTCTCCGCAACCACTTTATGACTTGTTTTAAACAGCTTCATGGGTTTATAACATTTTCAATTGTCTTGTGCCAAATCACACAACCTCCCCTCCACAGCCACCTTTTTTGTTTTTGACAGCCACTTCTGTAAAGCTTTAAAAATAAAAACTGGTGAAGTGATAGAAAAAATAAAGCCATGAAAACTAGCTTTCCTCCTCCTGTGTGGACTACCAGGAGATTCAGGTGTCATGTAGAGTGAGTGTATTTTCTAATAACAAGCTGTGTGCTCACATACCATGCTTCTTTAAAGGTCTTCTCATTGCAATCACAGTGGTATTGATGGGAAATGTGCAAAGAATTTTTATAAGGTTGTCTGTATAACTGTGTAACTTCTTTTTGAAATCAGTAGAGTGAATACTTCTGCTTTGGGGAATCGTGGTTCTATGGATGCCTGAGATGATGATAATGAATGATGGACCTTCAAAGTTAAATCCTACAAATGCAGTTATTCTCTAGAGGATTTAATGTAAACTTAATGTTTTAAAAATGTGATTTCTTCTAAGATGGAACACTTGAACATATCTATTGTCAAACAGAGTGGTGTCTTGGTAGTCATGATTATGTTCTAATGTGAGGACAATTTGTAGACTTGTAAGCAACAACATGTAACTATATTCACCATGGAATATGTTGGAATATGTAGAGGTTGGACTTGATCTGAGAGATCTTTTCCAGCCTAATTGATTCTGTGGTTCTCAGATTCTATGAAAAGAGCAAGGTGATGTATACCATGTTTGAATGCCAAGCTAGAGCACTGGCCTGTGTTGACACATCTGCTGATGCTTTCTTTGCTTTCTCTTGCAGTTTGGGGCAGAGTTCAGAAGGTTCTCTCTGGATCGCTACAAGCCAGGAAAGTTTGAAGACTTCTACAAACTAATTCTTCACATTCATCACATAGCCAACCTGGAAGTGATGATTGGATATGCTGATGTGCATGGAGACCTTCTCCCTATTAATAATGATGACAACTTCTTCAAGGCTGTTTCAAGTGCTCATCCACTGCTCAGGGTTTTTATACAAAGACAAGGTAAGATGCAATTTCATTTCAGTGCCTTGAGGTGTGCTGGGGTGAGGTGAAGAGTGGATTTGTGGCACCAATTTAAAGGCTGAAATGATGTAAGAGGGGCCTAGGAGCCATCTTGCATCTCCTCTCAGGCACTTCATTGCAACTTGCAGGAATGGCATGGCTTCAGGGCAAGTAGAGGGACTGCATTGCTACCTGTAAGGTGTTTAAAGGATAACATGCTGAGAATCACCATGGGCCCTGTATTTTCCAAGGGGAGTGTACCACTGGTACCATATCATCACTTCAGCATGCCAAGTGCACTATTCCACTTTTTTGAGGGAGCTGTGAGGAGGAAGGGGATCCTAGTACTACTACTTCACATTTAGAAATCTTATCTATCCATCTTGATAGTCAGTGTCATACCCAAATGATTCATGCCTGTGTAGTATGGGAACCCACAGAGATGTGTAGTTATGAAAGGAAAAAAAAAGTCATAAATGACATTTTGTTTGACTATGTTGACCTGGCAAACAGATAAATGATGATTTTTCCCTCCTTACACTAAATGCTGATTCTTCTCATTTTGATTCATCAAGCAAACCTTGGGCAGAATTGCCTAAATGTTAAGGGTGACATCAAGTTTAAGTGGCTGTGCGGTGTTCTCCTTAAAGACCATGTTTGGCAGTTGCTTCAGATGAGAATTGGTTTTTATAATAAGGTGTCTTCAACACAGAGCTCCATAGATCCCAGGGGAACCTAACACTGTGTTAACACTTCCTCCACGTTTTTTTTCAGTCATATAGTGATTTACAGCACATAGAATTTGGAATTAAAGTCTTGTCAGCAACAGATTCAGAAAAAAGACTTAATCCAAGACTTTGAGCAGTCATGTAGCTTTTTTCACCTGGACTCTTGCTGTGTAATGATAAGAATGTAGCAGGAGGCACCAACCTTCTCATTGATATGAGCTGGTATAGTGTGTGGTTCGATTCAGTGTCCTCAGGTGCATCCAGGGCTGTGTGGCTCTTGTCTCTTCAGGCCATGTTGTCTGCCACCTTCTTTTACATGTGATAAGTACTCAAGGAGACAATTGAGAAGAGGGTGTACAGCAGTTTGCTTTGGTGGTGTTTCTATCAAGTGAATGAATATGTCTGTGGGAGAGGACTTGCTCTCCCTTCTTGTGCAGAAAATACAAAGGTGGATCACAAATTCTATGAAATCTTTTTCCTGTGATGCCTGTTAGGGCTGGTGTTTATGGTGGGTCAGGTCATGAGAAATCCCTTACCATGCCTACTTCAGTTCAAGTTTATTCATGTCTCTGCATCAATCCTGTTCAAAATGCAGTTGTCCTTGCTCTGCTTTGAACAGACTGCTGAAACCACTGAGTATCCCTAACTCTGCATTGGGAGGGGGTTGCCACCAAAACGCAAATCACAGAAGTAGGCAAATGAGAGAACTGTTGACTACAAATAGAAAAAGTGCTCCCTCTTTTTCTTCAATAGGAGAAGTATGCTGGTTGTGAAGGTTTATAATTTTTAAATTTAATGGAAAAGGGCATTATTTCCTTTTTAAAAAGCTTTTCTTTTACCTTTTGCTCAGTGAGAAGAATCATGCTGACAAGTAAGAAAGCTCCTGTAAGAGGGAAGACAGGCCTATGACTCCTCGCTTGTGGAAAAGCCTGAAAACTTTCCCAACACACATTCTCCTTCTATAAAGCTGAAGGGAACAGTAAATTCTGGCCCATCCCTTTGCTTAATGGTACCTTTCATAAGGGACTCCTGAGGTTAACATTTGAGATTTATACTTGTGGATGGTCCCAAGTCCATTTCCTTTGCTTTGATGAAGCTTTTAGAAATTGTTCCCTTCAAGAATAGTAGGAATTACTGAAATCTTGTTTATCTCTTTTTCCTTTGCTCCCCCGCTCTTTTCCCTGTCTTCAGATGGAGGTGACAGAGCAATGCTGGTCCTTCTGTTGGAGACTTGCACGAGAGAACAAGGTGACTAGGTCCAAGAAATCATTGTGCCATTCAGGGGAATGTGGTGTGTCTGCAGTGCTTCAGCTCACACCCTAAACTCTGACTTCAGAGGCAGGAAATTAAGGTGACTGGGATGCTAGTAAAATATGAGGGTAGTCCTCTGCTGTGACTTTGAAGGAGACTGCAGAGCACAGGCTCTCTAGGCTTTTGGATCAGGGTTCACTGCTCTTCAGTGGGAGTAGTCCTGGAAGGTGGACGCCAGAGGTTATTCTCACAGTCTTGTTTGAGGGAACTAGGCAGAAGTACGAAGACATAAAAGGACTGCATAGTTGAAGTACAGGTCTTTTTTTTTCCAGCAGAGCAAACTGTTTATCAACTGCTTGATGAGTCATCTGTTTTCTCAGTTTATAGCTGGGATATCCTTTCTCTTGTCGAGTGAATGATACAATCACGTTAAAACAGCCTGTTTGTTCCCAGAGTGGCAAAATAGATAATTTACTCTTTGCACAATAATCAAGGAACACTTTGCTAGTTTGATTTTTGTTTGCCTAGATGTTTTTTATCTGAGCTTAGTCCTGTACTTTTTCAGTTCAAAAGCCTTTCCCCTCACTTGTCACCAGAGGCAAAACATGTGTTCATTGCTTGGACTCTTCATGCCAGGTTGGTGTCCAGGTGTGGGATGGCTTTATTCCACTTTCTCCTTTTTTGTTCAAGTCTCCTCAGCCCCAGATTTTTCAGGATCACAGCAGCCGTTCCCTTCGCAGGCCGGCAATGTCAGTGCTTCTTAGCTAGCTGTTTTAGTAAGAACTTGAATTGCTGTTCCCAGTGTGCTTGCAACAATTACTGTTCATGGGTTTTGGGATCTTGAAGAATCTGGGACATTTGTGGGTTATGTTTGAGTAAATTCAGCTATAGCAAGTTTTTATAGCTCATGGTGATTTGTCTGCTGAAAGTATGTGGTGCTCTTTTCTCCTTTCTTTTTTCCCTATACCAAATTACAGTGCAGACAAAAATCCTAATTAGAGAACCAGGCTATAAAAAGAAAAGGCAGTTTTCTTTTGACTTGTTTTCCCAGGCTGCAAGTATGGGTCATGTCCTGTGTTGTAAACTGATGTGGCTCCTTTGGCTTCATTAGTACAGTAGTGATTTATATCAGCTGATGCTTTGAGCTTGAGAATTTGTTCACTCAGCTGTAACTGATACCACATATACACAGAACTCTCTATGGAAGGTGCCAGCTGCTGTGGAAGGGATGGATATCCCAAAGACCTTAGAACAACACAAGAAATCATGGATGTGCTTGACTTGCTCTGTAATATCTGAACTCTAGTACTCTAGCCAAGACCTGCATAGAGGAAGAGCTTATCTGATGATACAGTTGATCATCATTTTTTCAGTAATATTTGTTTTATGTCTAACTACAGCACTTGAGACAATCTCTTGCATACTGCAAAAATATTTAAGCGTAAACTATGAATTCAAGCAGAAACATAGAACAGAAAAACTGAAAGAAGTTAGTGTTATGTCCTGTATGTAGTGTTTCTTGTATGATTAAATGGAATGCAATTATTATCAAATCTTACTTTAATGCCTGTCTCACAGAGGCAGAGGCCTCCACGATGTATTGGAGGCTCTTAAATAGAATGGAATAAATAGCAGAACTATAATATCTTCATTGTAAACCTGCCTGAAACAACTCCTTGAACTTAGCAAGTGGGGTATCAAGATGTAAGTGGAGGTCTACCAGGTAAAAGACATTTCAAGATTACTCTTCTTTTGCTTGGTTTACCTGCTATGGTGTGTTCGACCTAGAAGGTTCAGAAACTCAGGGAAGTGTTGCAAAATGAACGTGCTGATCGCTCTGTAAGTACTCTGTGCAGTGCTTTATTCCAAGGAAAAGTGTTATATCTAGGACCAAGATACTGAAATACAACAGCATAGTGAATGGAGTGATATTTGGATCTTAATTCGAACTGAGCATACCACTGTAAATCCAGACTAATGATTCTGATTCTGGGAGAAGTGGTGAAGGCTGATGACAACCAGATCTACACTTCTTACCACTCGTTGGGGTTTATAGACTTTACATGGGCAGTAACAAAATCTGCTGTGAGCAACAAGCTCAAGTTGCAAAGGAGGTGACAGAGGGGGTGCACAGCCTGTTGGGTCTCATCTTGATCCCAGACTGAGGTCAAAGGAACTCTTCTGAGAAGCCTTTTTGTTTTGTCCCCATTGCAATAGGAGGTCTGTTCTGATTCTATAATAACAATAACAATAAAATTGCTATTATAGAGTATTGTTATTATAAAATAATAATAAATTAATGAGTGTGGGGGCACTTTGTCAATCCTAAAGCAAATTCTAAATCAAATTCACAATCTTTCCAACAATACAATTAATTTTAAAGTTCTCTAAAGGTTTAAACAGTTTCATGATAAGTGCCCTCCAAGTAGGAGGCAGGTGAAGTGCTGAAGTGTCAGGTGCTGAATCTGTATTTCATGTTAGCTTTTTCAAATATTATACTTCTTGGAGGAGCATAAAAGGCAAAAAAATCTGAACAAACTGAAGGGCATTCTAACAGCAAACAGTCCTAAAACACACTCCACAGCTAACTGGAGAAGGACTTTACATTATAATTTAGTAAATGCCACAAATGAACTGCAGCTGTTAATTAACATGGCTGGAAGTTGGAGAAGGCTGATGACTTCTGATACCTGTATCATCTTGCATTTTGCAGTCTGAAAAATTGATTGTGTGTAAAAAGCCATCAAGTATCATCTTCAGAAACTTGCTATAAGTTTTTTTTTCTTTTGTAGCTATATTTTTTTAATAGTCTGTTACTGTAACAGTAAACCAGTACTGAACACCAGTTGTTGTTTTCTTCCTTGAGTGGTTAGAGCTGCTATCTACCATCAGTTCTCACTTAGGGCTTGATCCAAAATCAACAGGGAAAAATGTGCATTTACCTGGTTGGGTTTTGGATTTGGCTTGTTTTAATTTAAAGATTGGAAGATGCTGTTTTTCTTCAACTGCATACAGTGACTAATGTATTTAAACTGCTGTGCCATGAAACATATTTCTGCACGTTCAGAAGCAGTTCATAACTCTACAATTTATTTACCTGGCAGAGTTTTGTTCAGCTCTTAAGTACCAACATCTGTCCTTAGCTTTCTTGTATTATAAAATCAGAGCAGTCACACACAGTTTTAAAATAAAAATGTGCTAATGGGAATCATGCCCAGATCTGACTGAAAAACCGATGGTGGGTTGTTTTATTGTCTTTCATACTCTGAGCAGATAATCCCTAGGAATGGTTGTTGGCTGTCTAACCACATGTGTTAAACAGAAAAACTGGCTTTGAGGCAGCAACTATTTCCAGCTACCTAAAACCTTTAACTCTCTGCTCTTCTAGAGTGGGTACAGTTGGAAAAGTTTGAGTTGAAGTCTTTCACATCTTTTTGGTTCTTCAGTAACCTTCCTGTTCATTTTACAGCACAGACATTGACTTCACTTTCTCAAAATGTATTTCCCAACAAGAACAATGTGATTTTACTGCTCTTTTCAAAGGCATCTGATTGATATATTAAAGAATATAAAGCAGGTTGCACCACCTACTGAGGGAAAATACTGCTTCTGATCTTGCTTTTGGTTGAGCTAAGCAGATTTTCACAGTGGTCTTCGATGAATGAGGGAATAAAATAAAGGGTGTAGAGAAGGTGGCTTCAGTTTACCTGCTCCTGTATAAAGATAGTGGGAGGGTGGAGAGGAAACTCTCCTGACACTTGGTGTAGCTCATTGGCGCAGTGGAGGATGTGGCTGTCCTGTTGGTCAGACTGTCCCAGGGCTGCTATGCTGTGTCCTCTGCCCTGGCACTAGTATGATCCCGTGGCTGAGCTCCCTGAGCCCATTCTTTGGCAGAAAACGAGTTGTTTGAGTGAGGACCTAGCATGGGATGGGCAGCACATTTTAAAGCAGCTTAACGCTGCCGTGAAGCCTCTGCTTCCTGGGAGGAAGAACTTGTCTGCTTCTAGCCTTTGGAAATGTGCAGCTCCACTGTATTTGGAAGGGGGGCAAAACATCTTGTCTTTGCTTTTACAATATCAGAGGATGGTAGTAAATTTTGTGCTAGTATGATAAGAATTGCTGCTAGGCTTAAATTAAATCCTTTCAAGATTTTCTTCAGAAACATCTCTGGTTTTGAGCTGGAGAGATCTAGGAAAGCTTGTCAAGCCAAGTAATCTTTGTCCCACTCAAGTGGGACATTTGATATCTGAAGATAAGTAAAATGCAGCTATTGGTTCCAGTGAAGTCTGGCAACACCTTACTGTAACTTCTCTGCTTTACCTTTCATGTGCAAATGATGAGACTGAATAATTGTTATCTTTCTACTAGTTTATTAAGCAACTTTAAAAACATAAAGTTTTTAATCTGGCTTGTCAGACATAAACACAAAACAGGCTTGGATTTTGTTGTTGGCATGGTTAGTGATACCTGGTGGCTGAGCAGAGCCAGTGTGAGGTTGCTTCTCTCCTTCTCCTTGAAAACTTCATTTTTAGAGTATGAGGATATTTGATTTTCATCACCAGTTATTTTAATTGCAACCAGAACAGCTGCTAAGCAAGAATTTTCAGGGAAAGGGGGTTGAAAGCATGTGGAAATAGCATGGCTTACAGATAGGCCTCGCCTATAGTCGATCAATAACTGGTAGTGGGAACTGTCGCAGAAATATGCACTGCATAAATATTTGTAGTTGCAGTGTACAGCAAGCACAGAACAGAAGCCTAGCAAAACCAGTAAACATTTGTTGCACTTGTATTAAAGCTACATAGGATTTGGTTTCAGTTTCAAAGTTTAATATCTTAATAATAAATACACATAACCAAATATATTAATAATAAAAATAGACTTTAACAGTTGATGCTTCTTAAAAATCACACCAAGCTGGTACCAGCACCACAACATTGTGCTGAATTTAGACTAAAGAAACTTGTTTATAGTGGGAACTCATGCAGCCTTTAATAGGAACTTCTGCTCCACTCCATGCTTAGTTTCAGCTGGTAACCCACACAAGGACAAGCAAATAAACACTCTTCTGCCCCTCCAAACTTCTGTTTGTTGTCTTACAGTTGTGGATTGTTGCTCTGACAGTACTTAAAAAAGCAAAATACAAGAACTCCCCAATTATGTCTACTCATACAATATCAAGTGAAACTATTTCTTGATTTCTTCCTTGGTCAGATCCTTTTTATTTAAGATAGTGAAGCTACTCTGACAGGTGCCTTGGCTGTATAAAAACAGTGGTAAGGACGACTTTTCAAATGATCCACCTCTATTAAGATGCCTATAAGGGGAATTTTCCACTATTTATCTTTTCTTACCTTAGTAGTCAAAACAAGAGATTCTGTTTCCTGCTGATGGCTCAGGTTTTTTCCTGTTGTGCCTAGTTGTCATTTCCCTTCTGTAAGTGTTGGAAACAAGTATAATGTGCAGATAATAATGAAAGTGGACAGTCTCTTCTTTGGCACTGAATTTTACCTGACAAGACTTCACAAGCTCAAAGAAGCTTCCATATAGTAAGGGGAGGTAGATAGCACAGTGCAAATACAAACATTAACTCAAGATTCAGACCTTCAGGAACAGGTTTTCTGCTAAATTTTTGAAGTACTCTAAACTCTTAAGTACGCTAAAGGGCTTAGGACAACTTAATTGGTAGACTCTTGCACTGAAAGCAAGCATGCAATGAAGGGTATTTCTGCTAGGTGTTTGTAGTCGGCATTTAAAAATTAACTCCAATTGTAAATCAACAAATATAACTCCACTCAAATTAATTTTTAAGTGACTGAAAGGTTCCCTTTTGTCTTCAGACTGCCTGCGTTGTTGGGATTGCACGTTCCAAATTTAAAAGTGTCAGCATAATTAATACTGCATAAGAACTCTGGATATTTTTCAGCTCTAAGAGAGAAAGCAGCTTGAGGGAGGTTGAAAGAACTCTTTTTTGAACCTGCCCCTGATGATGATCGACTTGGATCTTATTTTTTCCTCTGTGCTATGTTTAGAGTAGCAAAGAATCCTGTGGGAATATTAAGGAAACTATTAACCTAGAAAACTTCACTGCTGTTCTTGCTCTTCAGTCCCCTGCCATATGCTGATATTAAGTAACCTCTAAAAACTTCACTTGAACAATTTGTATGCCACTCATCTGCCCCACCACTCCCAATTTTCTTGTATTTTTTCTCTTTTGGTTCTTTCTCCCATGTATTGCTTTTTCTTCCTTTCAGCTCTGTGCTTTGTACTGTTTACCATAGCTTTTTAATTGCTCTGCAAGGCTGTTGCTCCCCAGGCAGGAGAGTATGGGTTAGGTGAAAGCATACAAGTGCTGGTGCTATTTTACTCCCAGCATCAGTTGGGCAGAGCAGCAGTGACAGAACAGGTGTGGAAATAGCAGTTAGTGAGGAGAATTGACCTTTTACTGTGAGTCTTGGACCAGTTAGTTTTCTTCTCTGATTATCCTTTTGCATTAGAAATAATAAATGGCTTGAGAATTTAAAAAAATTAACATTGTGAAATTTTGAAGGAGAATGGTTATTTAATTTGAATTTATATATGAATAAGAAATTCTATACTGCTTGGTGTCTTTGGAAATTGGAGAGCTGGAATCCAGTGGAGTTGGTTAAAAGCAACATTTTTACATGGCAAGGGCATTGCAAGGCTACTCAGCTGCTGGCAGCAGCAAACTCTGAGACAGCCTTTCTGTCTCTACTGTAGGTGAACACAACTGTTTTCATTAAAGCTGAGGTACCAGTTAAGGATTTGAAAAGGCCTAAAGCTGTTTCCCCCATCCCTGGATACCATGGAGGTGTCACAAGAGGAGGTCTGTTAGTTATGACCTCGGGATGGATACTGCTGGCAAATTGTTCACTTTATTAGCCTGATTTAGGGTGGCTTTGTTTTCATTCTGCCAGGCAATTCAGTAGTTTTAATAGTATGTATCGACCAGATGAGGTGATTTTGTTTACAGAATAATGTAATCTGTACATTTTTGCTTTTATGCACTTACTAAGGTCTGATTTTAAATGCTGCAGACATGAGTAGAGAGGGGAGGAAAAACCATTGTGTTAACCAAATGCATTGTGTTAACCAGTAAACCAAAAATTTTCTTGCAGTTTGGGGGGAATTATTTCTGACTCTGAGTGAATAAAGGAATGGTTTATAATAGAGCCCATAGATAAGTCCAAGGGTAGTGCCTTTGTGGCTAGTAATAAGAAAAAATGGAGCTTCCTAAGCTTGCATTCCTTGAACGCCTTATCCTTTGTAGAGGGGAAGAAATAAAAGTTCAGCACATTTGGAATACAGTATGCAGCAAGAAGTTTTAAAAATTTTGTTTCAGTGCAATTCTTAGCTGAGACAAAGAATATCAATAGCAGGAGGACTGACTGCTATGGCTGCATTGTTCTTCAGTCACTTAAAAGTGCACGTGGACACTGGTGCAGTGTACTGGTTCCTTTTAAAATATCTGCATATTAGAAAGAGGAGAGGATAGCATATAGGGAGTCAACATTTATGCACTAAACTGTGGTACAGGATTTACCTGTACCTCTCACAAAATGTGAGATTGCTGTTTCCAGTGTTAAACTGACCTTGGGTCATACAGTGCGATGGTTCAGAAGTTGCTTCTTCATTCGTGAGGTTCCTTCATGAGGGAGTTACTTGCCTGTGTGGGTAAACACATGATGTCTCCATTTATCAGTTTGTACCTGAAAGGTTGCATCCCAAGTGTTTCCCCTGGACAGACAGTAATTGAGGCTAAACAGTGCTGACAATGATCTGCTAGTGATCTTAACATTTGCATGGGTGACTGAAAATGCTAATTCTCATCACGATTTTCATTAGATCTGGCTAATACCTTTTGTATAAATAGAGCAAGCCCAAAGGCACATCAGATTATTTTTTTAGTTGATTTCAGTAATTGTGTGGCTGGTGCCTTTCTGACCTCATCAAGGTGTCTGTGCTTGCATTGGACCATGACTATGAAAAACAGGAAACTTTTTTATTTACCTTCAGTCTTCAGTTCAGATCTGCGGCCTTTTGCTTGTGGATGCAAAGGTGCTGTTGAGAGTATTGTGGAATTTCCCCTTCCCCGTTTTTTTTGTCTGACTTCAAAGGCAATCTGACAGCATTACCTGGCAGCTCTTTTCACAGTGTAAAGTTCAGTGTGTTAACATTTCTTGCATTGAAAGAGAGGAATTGAATAGCTCTGCAGGCTGCCCTGAGGGTCTCAGCCTGCCCCCTAAAAGAACACTGTCCTGTGCTGTATTTTGTTTTAAGGGGGATTAAATTTCTCCTTCCTTGATGTATTTGGCTACCATACCACAGCACACCTCCCCTTGCCACACACAGAGTTTCCCAGTCACCTGGCAGGGGACATGCTGAGTAACAAAGTATGGTACCTGTGAATTGTAATGAAGGATCTTTGTTAGAGGTCGTTCTTTGCTGTACTTTGCTGTACTCTGTTGTACAAGCACTGCAGGGCACACTCTGGGTTGCAAGAAGGTTCTAAAGCTCATCTCACAGGCGTGCCATGTCATCTAGAGGGAATGGAGAGGAGAGGAGAGGAGAGGGGGAGCTCTGGGAGAAGCTGCAGACTGGATATCTGTTGTGATTTAACATGTGCTGCTGTGGGCAAAGTGGCTTGGCAGTGCCTCAGAACCCATCTCCTGTCTCTAAAATATTCCCAAAAGCAGCTGACCACGAGCCAGCTTATAGGTTGCAGATCACAGGAAACAGCTTGCTGCAACAAAGTTGTCTTCCTCTGCTCATATGACCCCTCAGCAAGGGTACCTGTCATCTGCATCAGCTCTGGCAAGTGCATAGTGGTGGTGAGCAAGAGGAAGGATGTTGTCAGAGGTATGCACAAAGCACTGTCTTACAGTGGGCTTCACCAGTATTGATCACGAGACCATGTGGAGACCATCCCTGCAACTAACTTGTCCTGCCTCTGGATGCCTGAAATAAGGCTAGACAGCAGTATTTCCCTGAGTTGTTTTTTTAGCACTGTACTTCACTGGTCCCAGTTCAGCTGGTAAGCAGTGGCAATGTCTCATTCCCTTCCTTTCACCAGTTGCCAGATCCCTATTGCATCAAGAGGAAATACTGGAACTGCAGAGTGTGATGCAGGTGCCTTTCTACCATGATGGGTGTCATACAGTGAGTGGGTAGCACGCTCTTGAGTCTTGTTGGTCTAGTTAATGGGTGTGTGTGTTTATCTTGGAAAATCAAAGTTACTAGTTCCATCTGTCTTCGGAAATGTTATTACCTCTGTCTCGTACCAGTTCCATGTGGATGTCCCAAGAAAGCTGAAAGAGGTCAGCGTGAAGAAGATATGTATGCACATCAGCAGCAGCTGTGAGAGGGAATTGTTTCCTTGTTAGTGTATAAACCTGGTTAGCTAGGTTGCTTGCCAGCATCTTGCTGAATGGTACCCTTCCATGTTGGGCTCTTGCAACTGGTGTGAACTGAGCAATTCCAGCAAACCGGGTCTCCTTGCCTTAGAGACCCCCTGGCACTACAAGACATGTCAGTGTCGGTAACATAAATTGCTGGATAGCTGCTTGCGCATAGAAGTAACGCAGAGAGGTTGCATGCCTGCTGAGGAGGGGTCACTGAAGAGGGAATCCTGTTAGAGGTGTTTCTGGAGGTGTGCTGAGATCCAAAGGTTCATAAAGGCAGCTTGCTACACTCTTGTGTCTGTAAGGTGCACAAAGGCTCTCTCATGGCCTTGCCAACCCTTTTGCGTGATGGGGCTGTGTCAGCTCATGTTGACTGGAAGGGCTTACAGAGTGAAGCGTGTTCGTGCTTTCTGCCATGCAGTTATGGGGTCTATGTCCCTGCTCATTGCAGTGGGGTTGGACTAGATGACCTTTAAAGGTACCTTCCAACCCAAACTATTCTGTGATTACTCAGATTTGGTTCCAGCTGTCTTGCTGAGACATTGTTCCCTGAGTCTTAGTGTTTGTACTGTTTTAAGGCAAACATAAGATTTGCTTATGTTATTAGCTTTCATGCAGCCTAAAATAAATCAGGAATGCTTGTTATTCAATGCAGTGCACCCTGTGCTCTTGAACACGGTGCTTGCCTACAGTGCATGTTGATGGGCTTTGTGAGCTGATCTGATGTGTGAATACCAGAGGTTGGTGCACTTCAGTGCAGAGCACTAGGGTAGAGTTCAGGATCAAAGGGGAAATCTTGTACAGGTGGAAGCTGGGTCTCTTTGGGCTCACATGGCATTTAACTTGCAACTGTGCACTTGGCTGCTTTATTAGCTTGCAGGAGGTCTGATGGTTCTGAGACTGCTGTCTTCATACCTCTGAGGTTTCTTCCAGGATTCATCTATCCCCGAACATAATGTTTTAGTAGAATTCAAAATGCAGGGGAAGAGAGAATACAAAAGAAATATCTATGGGAAAGATGGAGGGGGAAAATGTGGAAAAAAAAGAGGCCAGATCTTACTGGTTTAAAAAGAAAGCCATTAAGGACTTCAGTTGTGAATTCACATTGTCTGCAAAACCTTGCTTCCTGGATCTTTTGCTTCAAGACTTTTTTTCAAAATGAATCACTTTTAAGCAAATAATCAGCTTAAATCTTTATAGCACTTAGTGTTTGCTGGCTTGAAAATGCATGTGCAGAAACAGTAGCTATTCTGAACAACAATTTGAGAGCCCTAAGCAGCTGATATCTTGCTATCTGGCTAGAACAGCTTTTATAGAAACCCTCCCAGGGAGGACATCACATGGATATTGAATTTGGACAGTGAAGTACAGAATATGGTTCAAATATTTTGTCAGTGTCAATGGCACTGAGAATACTGGCACTTGAAAGAAACAGAGTGGTTGCATGTAATATTTGCCTATATTTGTTATATCTCAAATTCTTGCCAGCTCAAAGGGCAGTAGAATCAAGTTCTGCTGTAAGGTGTGGAAGAGTAGAGCTACTGCAACACAGCTCCTAAAGTTGTTTGCACTGTAGTGCTTCTATAGGGAACTTTTCTTTTTGCTGTTCAGAATGGTGCTTCCTTTGGAAACAAAGGGTGGGAGACGGACTGTTGCCAGGCTACTAGTTTACACGAGTGGTGTGTCTGCCAGGGTGATGGCACAGTCACTGCCACTAGCCACTCCTGAATAATGTAATCATTGCCCTGATAAAGCATATGAGCTTTTGCAACTTGCAGAATTCTGCTTTCCCAACAGCCAGTGATGGGTAAGCTTGCTTTTTTTGTTATCCTGTGATGTGCAAGTTATATGCCTAACTCTTTATCATCCAGCTAAAAGCTGGGTGAACAGCTTTTGCACTGGTCCAATAGGCTTTTACTGAGGAAAACAATCATCAAATGTTTTTAAGACACTTAGATTAACCCATGCCACTTAGTTATTTTTAATGATGAGGAAAAAAACTAAAGGGTTTGGGTGTGGCGTCTAGTGCACCTGCAACTGGAAATCCACATCAGCTGGGAAATAGTTGCCACCTAATAGTTCTAAAATAGTTATGATTAGTAATCTGCTCAGAACACATATACATTTCTGAGTGGCTTACTTTGATTAAAAAGAGCTGTCAAATGCAAGTTCCACAGTTTTTAAAAAAGTTGTTTCCTATCTGTCGTTTTTTCTCTCTGTCTCTCCATACACCAGCATGATACTGCTGCTATGCTTTGCTGATTATTTGTAGCCTGTTTCCTGGCCCTCCCAAGGGGACAATGACCAATAACAATCTGAATAGGCAGCAGCCCAGAACCTTTGGAGGATGATGAGGTTCAAAGCTGTGTGCCAGGTTCAGTTAAAGCCCTATAAAGGCTCCAAGGAAAAGAATTGTTCCTCCAAATTGGTTTAGAAGATTGTGTCCTCATATATGGAGGTGGTTGTATCTGACAGCTCAGAGGAGCTGATATGACCAATGCAAGACAAAAGCTCTCATGTCTGTGGGAACTCTCTTGCCCAACAGATGTGTAAATTGGGAGCTGCTAAACAGCTTCTTCTCCTCAGACATGGTGTATTTGTCTGTTTTCAAAGTAAAAGATAGTGTTTAAAGGGAAGTCTACAACCGCAGTCATTTTCCTCATGGTCATTTATGTGCATTCCTCTGGAAATGCTAAATATGGTATGTTGTGCCTGAAGTTTAAGCACAAATTCATAGGAATGAAGGGAGTTCTGTTTCAACTGTTTTGAAACTGTGTGGCTTACAATCTTTTTTGTATTGAAATGTATTTACAAGAAGTCTTGGGCATATGTTACTCCCTGCTGCTCCTTGAGTGGCACAAATTTGAGAGAAACGTCAATTCATATATCCAGTCAGTAACTTTTTCAGCTAGGCCCTCTTTGACACGAAGAATTTTCATTCATTTTTTTAAAAAAACCCCAAACAAACAAACAAACCTAACAGCAGGTTTTTTTGTATGTTGACTATCTTCTGCAACTGCTGGGAGGTGTTACATGTCCAGTTTTATCTCAGCAGAAGTTGGGTAAACAACTCCTGTTCTAGTGTGACACATTTAAAACAGTCAAAAGCTGCTTCAGAGCACATCACTTCTGTATTAAAGAGAGGAGCTACGTTATGGGTGTGTTGTCTCATGTACCTGTATTATCTTTGAGAGACAGGTGAGATACTGGCTCCTTAAATAACAACTCTGGTCTTAAGCAAGTGTTTCATAATGAAGTTATTTGACTCATCAGCTGCTGAGAATAGTAGCCCCGGTCCATTTTGCTTGTGGGGAAAGGGCTCCATGGGAGAGGCTTTGTGAAGGCTTAGCACAATTCTCTGCCTGCAACTGCATTAGTCTGTGTTTTCTCTTCTGGTTGGAATGCAGTGTGGTGGTAAATTGGTTAAGCTTGGGGCATGAGGTCCTCTCCTAGGCTGCTCTGTGCAGCTCCATGGTCCTTTTGCAGAAAAAGGAGAAAGAGACCTTATGTTGGAGTGCTGCCACTGTGTCTGCTGAATCATGACCATGAAAACTGCTGAAGGGGGTCTGCGCTAAATAACAAGTGTTGTATGCCAATGGTTATTTTTGGTGGTTTCAATTACAATCCTCCTTTCTCCGAGAACCACACTGGTGTTTGTGTAAATGGATGCTGAATAGCAATAGCAGAGCCGCTGAGTACCAAAGCCAAATCTGAAGAAGAGTAGACACGTTTGCAGCAATGTGCCTGCTCTTCTCAGCTGTTCCAGCCTGTGACCCTCAGACTCTTCCTTGTGTAAACATAGATGGAATCAGCCAGGGACGTTTTTATTTAGGAGCAATATCAGGAGGCTTAGCTGGGAAGAGACAGCACAGAGGATGTAGCAGTTGTTAGGCTGTTCAGGCTTTGTCTCAGTGGGAAAGTATGAATGCATTTAATACTGTATTTGCACTCTTGGCTGGCTGGGACTGAGCCCTGACCACGGTGCCTGCTGATGCTGCAGGGATTGCTTTGGCTTTTAGCACATGGATGAAGGAAAAACAGTTGGGGAGCTTATTAGTAAGTTGAGAAGAGCAACCTTCACTTCTTCCTTTCACTTTTTCTGTTTTTCTTTTTTTTCCTATTCTTTCAGCAAGACTCAGTGTTTAGACATCTTGTGAATAAATGGAGGAAACTTTTTGACTTCTGTTTTGAAGGAAAGCCAGGAGTGACTAACATTCCTTAATCTGATTTTATTGCACATTCTTGTCTTGGATATGTTTTCTCTTTTTTCCCTAACCAGAAGAAGAAAACAGTCCCTAATGCAAGTGGCTTCTAAGCCCTGTCTTCCTGTAGTTCCACATGTGGCTCTCTGTATCCATCTGGGAACTGACGTTGTGTATTGTTTTGGTATTTTTCATGCAAAAGATCTTTCTGCAAACTGTGACTTGCATAAAAGCAGGAGGGAGTTCAGATACTGGGAGTCCCTGGTGTCAGCTGAGGCAGGCAGCAGATAATCCCCGCTCTGTTCTGTACATTCATTAGCATTCTAGAAATACCTGACGTGTCTGTTTCCTGATTAGGAGATCTCTAGTCAAATGCTTATTTTCTCACAGGAAACAAAGTATTCAGAATTTGTCTGGAAAAATTTAGTACTGCCTTTCCATGTACATAGCTGTGGCTTTTTTTCATTTGCACGTGTTGCTGTCCCCTGTTTGTCAGGGATCTCTCTGCATACTGGTAAAATTTTTGGCACATAAACAGAGCACACTAGTTTGCTCCCTGCACTCTCATTAATGTCAATTTCTGCCTCTTCCTTTAATCGGCAGATGTGGGAGACAGGCTTGACAGGAGTTGAGAGAGTTGAAAATGATTTGAAGGGGAGGGTAATCCTAAAGAATCGTGATCAAAGCCAGCTGTTATCACTGAAATATGATTGTTGCTATTGATGCTTGTTTATAGCTTGTTAAGTCATATGTGTGCATACAGTTTCATTTTGTAGGCAGATGGCTTTTAAGTAAAATAACGACTTCTCAGTGCTCTCCTGAAGTGAAACACCACTTCCTTCCTTTCCCTCCACCCCCCCCCCCCCAAAATGAAGTTTAAAGTCTGCAGCTAACCAGGAGTGCTCCATTCTACCAAAGACAAAATGTATCCTGTTTGTTTAATAAATAATCAACTGGCTTTGATTTTTTTGGCTTAATTTAGACCACGTGCCTGGGGGCGGATAGATGTAGTTGGGGGTGTAAACTTTGAAGGAAAAATTCAAGGAGTAGAAAGGATATATCCTGTGTGCAGGCTGGGGAGGCAGCACTGCAGTGCATGCTCATAGCTTAAAGAATGAAACTGTGATTTCCAAGAAAGTATGTTGTAGTTAACATACTCTTAATTAGGTAAACTTCAGCTGCTTTATTTAGCTGTGGCCTTGCAGAGTGTTTTTATTTGCAAAACCCTTGCATTCTAGAGCCTGTGGTCAACTTCTGAGGCACTTCTGCAAGTTGTCTGGTTTTCATAGTTACCAAGGAAAAAAAAATTTTGACCTGAAAACATAAGCAGTACAAGTATCTAAAGGCTTAGTTGCAGACAGTGGTACAGGCATTTGCATTTTGGCTGCTTCTGTGCCTTCTTGGCTGGACATGAACTAGTTTTGCTCCAGAAGCCACATAGCTGGGTTTAAGTGGTGCCAAGCTCGTATTCCTGTGCCTGGTGTCCAGAGTGGGCTGGGAGAGCAGCCGTCCGCTGTGGACGGGAGAGCAGTGCCCTTGGCCTTGGTGCTGCGAGGGTAACCTAACAGAACTATGTGTATTTATTTTATTTTCCCTGTGCTGTGCCCCCTTTTCGGATGAGGAAGTGGAGGAGGGGAAATTTACAATATGTGGCTTGCACCAATTATTTCTTTATATTATAAACAGGTATTTGCTCTATTGCACTTTAATTTTTCTATATGTGGTGTGAACTGTTCTTTACCATCATTAAAACAAGTACCTAAGCAGCAAAAAGAAAGGGTCACTAGGTGACAGTGAACAAATGTGTGCCCTCCAGGGCCAGATTTTTCCCAAAAAGTTCATATGGTCTCTATCACCAAGCATTACAGGAAGAAAGAAAACTGATGGTTTCCAGAGGCTAACCTCAGTCCTTTGATGACTCACAGCCACAGGGACTAAAAGGAAAGGTGGCCTCAATGAGAAGTGGGACTCAAGGAGGCTGCTATTTGAGGGCAAAGAAACAGACCCTTCTGAAAGCACAGAGGTCTGGCTTTGTTACCCCCACTGTTTCCCAGCTTGATTTCAATCCCCCTTTACATGCACCTTGGACATCACTTTCTGAACCAGCTGTGGAGAACGGTGCAGACAATTGCTGTCAGCTTTGAGAGCATCAGTGACTGGGGTGATGGAGGGAGAAAATGAAATGCTAATGTGTTGAGGTAAAACTCCTTTGGAAGAAGGGGAAAACTTACTTGATGCAGTTTTTCCTCTTATACCCAGTTTTCTGCAGTACAACAGTTCTTTGCTTGGCAGAGTCAGATTGCTATTGCAGGGAAGTTTGTAAGACTTTGAATTATAGTATGCATACTAATAAGAATTTATTGGGTTTTTTCCCTTGAAATGAACAAAAACACTCCCACTTGGTATCTCTGAACGGGAGAAAAGCACACTGGTCCCCTTGTGCTCTCCTCTCTCCTATCTCAAGCACTCTTTTGTGCTGTGAGGAGTTGCTGCAAATCTGCTGTGTAATCATGCAGCCTGTTCCCCCAGCTGCCAAAAGTGTAACCCATGTCTGTCTTCATGCTGGCAAAGGTGGATCTTTGGAAAACTGGGGAAGATGTGCATGTGGGAAGGGTAAACAGTATATGGTCCTATATTAAGCTATTTAGCTGAGACAGCAGCTGGAAGTCTTGGGAGTGTTTTGAGTGTTGCTTGAAGCTCTTCAAGGCATATAAGGGGGGGTGTGTGTGTGCATAGTTTACAATTGCTGCCAAAGCTTCCCACAAGTTAAGGTCTCTTTTTTAAAGAGAGGTTTTTATATAGGACCAAATTGTGCTTTCAGACTCTGCAGCCTAGCAAAGCGTCCATCTTTTCTTGGTCTATGGTCCTGCGCAGCATTGCCCTGTAAGCCTGGGCCAAGCTGGTAGTAATGCCCATCTTTGGGGGAGGTTCCTCAGCTGGGGAGCTCTTAAGTTCTCAGAGTGCTTGCTGATACCCCTCCCACTCCACAAGTAAGCAGTCTCAGCTGGATTCTCTGTGTCAGTGTCCTTGCCCTGGCTGCTGCTTCCGAGCTCTTGGCTTCCTCCCTGCTCCACCAGCAGCCCAGCACCTATCCCACACAATAGACATCACAGTGCAGCATCTTCGTCCTCCCTCACCACTCCCAGCCTTGAGCCAATTTTGAAGCAATGCTGCAACTGGGGGGAACACTTCAAAAGTAGCTGTAAAAGCTGCTCTTCAAGTCCATACTTTCATCCAGTGTTGTCAATGGCAGAGTAGAGAGCATGTTTTTCTAAATATGCTGCAAAGATGAGTGTGGTGGGATTCATTCATCAATAAAACTAGCATACTGTCATCTGAGAAGGAATTTGGCACAGAGGAAACCTCTATTTAGTGTGTTCTTTTTCACTGTTAACCCTTCATCTCATGAAAGAAAGGTCCAGAGATGATCATTGAAAAGGTGAAGAGGCTTAGGAAACTTTTTTCCTTCTGTTTTTGCACAAAGGGAGCAGACAAATGGAGGGAAGAGAAAACGGGTCTGATACTGGTGTGGGATAAAGGCATTGAAAGTTAGGTATCCTGCCTTGTTTGTTTGTTTGGTTGGTTTTGTGTTTTTAGTAGTTTTTGTTTGGGTTTTGTTTGTTTTCCTTTTTTGTTTGTTTGTTTGTTATAGCTGCTTTTCATGCTGTGATTGAAAGTTGTCAGGACCCTTTTTTCATCATCTTGCTATTCTCCCTTCCTGGGAGAGAATTGATTTTTGTCTCATTGTAGAGAATTGCACTAAATGGTCTCTTGAGGGCTTTCTCAGGCCCTGCATATCAAACTCCTATATAGGTGGTATGTGGTAGTTTTTCTTGGCTGCTGTGTGCTCCTGCAGAGCTGTTTACCCTTTACCATAAGCATATGATTTTGTTGCAGTCTGAATGTATTTTGTCCAGGTTGAAAGGATGGTTAGGAGAGTGAATAAGAGAAAAATCAGACATAAAGTGGTGGAAAAAGAGGCATGCTTTTCCCCAGAACTGGGTAAGAAAGAATAGCATGAGAAAGATTGATCCCACTAGAGGTGCAGTATTAGCTTTCCTCATGCACTGCTTGTTTTACACCGGCAAGGTGCAGGAAGAATTGGTGCCATATTTCGTGCATATGCCACAATTTGCCTGCAACCGGTTTTTGGCTGACCAAATTTCTTGCCTGTGTGTGACTGCATGGAGCAAATAGCACACTTCTGAGAAGTCAACTTTTCAGTTGCCTTCTCAATTGCAATGGTAGATTTTGTTCCAAAACAACACAGTTTAGATATATGCTAGAAATCCCATGGTGCAGTCTACTGTGAACTTGGAGATGGATCTCCTCACCCTTTCCCTTCTATGTGTCTGGATGGCTTTGTTTTCAAACATGCTTGATCTAAAGAGATATGTTAGTCCAACTATCTGAAGTCTAAGTCTGCCATTTGCCTCATGTAACAAACAGCTGTCAACTTGGAAAATGCAAGTTAACTTCTTGTCCTTGGATTATGATCTCACCGCTGAATATAACTAGTTGCTTACTGTTAAAACTGAAAGCCCAAAGCTCCAAGTCAGGTTATTTTGGAAAGATTAGATACGAGGAAAAAATTCTTTACTGTGAGGGTGGCGAGGCACTGGAACAGGTCACACAGAGAAGTTGGGGATACCCCATCCCTGGAGATGTTTAAGGTCAAGTTGGATGGGGCTTTGAGCAACCTGGTCTAGTGAAAGACCCCCATGGCAGGTGGGTTGGAACTAGATGATCTTTAAGGTCTCTTCCAACCCAGGCCATGCTATGATTCTGCTTCCTCTTCCCTCTCCCCCCCACATTTGAAATTGCTTAAGATGGAAGAGGAGGGAACATTATTGACTGATGTGAATAGTCAATAAATAAAACCTAATCTGAATTAAGGATGCTTTACCCTAATTGGCACACACCTCACATAAGCTCATTAAGCTCTATGTTTAAATTTGGCTGGCTCAGGAAGCAATTTTAACCCTTAACCGGCCATTAATTTTTCTGTGACTATATGGTTGGGATGCACTCCTGACACAGGAGAGAAAGATTCATTAAAGGCTCCCTACTTGTTTTGTTTTGAAGCTTCAAGGCAGATATGTGTCAGTGTTCCTGAAACCCTCGGGGGTGTCGGTGACACAGTGCAGTTCCACAACTTAGCAACTTGGTCTTTTGCAGGGTTCTCCATTACTGAATTTGTAGCTTGTGCTTTTTACCTTGCCTTTTCTCAAAGAGCTTGCTGCTTGCAGTGGCTGTTGGCCATGGTCTGCTCCATTCAAGTACACCAGATGTTTGCTGTGAAGTAGCTGAGTGTGAGAAAAGCCTCCATCTTCAGTGGCTAGACTGGTTTTTGTACTGACGATGACTTCATCTTTTGACTATGCAGTGTGTCTGAGACTAGGTCTACTGGAGACACACCTGAGTAACTTCAGTTGTAGAGATTATTAAAGAAAAATGTTCCCCCTCTAGTTATAATAAAACTACTGCCATCCATTTCCTGAGTCTTAGTGTAAAGGTAGTCTCTGAGCGAACTATTATGTTAATTTTTTAAAAAATAATTTCTCCCTTGTTGTTTGACCAGCACTCAATGCCAGCATTGCCGGATCAAGTTAAGTTCAGAAGACCTAGTTTTGCTGCCTTTTTATGAGGGAAGGAAATGTTATGCTACTCTGTCCTAGAAAGGGAAATCCTCCCTGGATTGAGGCATAAAGACTTGATTCTGTTTAAACATGGCATGTTATAGCAGGAAAGGGCTGGAGTGCCTTGAACTTGCTTGGGTTTAGTCTTTTTACTGTCCAGCCCTGTTTCTGTTAACTTCTTAGAATGGTCTCTGCTGGAGTTCACTTATGTTGGAAGCTGCTGTTTACTTCCCTGATCCCTCTACCTACCTAAGTTGGCGATTGTAAGGTGTAAGGAATTCACAGCAGACTCTTGACTTTGTCTCTTGTTTAGTAAGCAGAAGAGACTTCAACAATGTCCTGTGAACCTCCAGATTCAGGATTAACTCAATCTGAAATTAAGGTTGCATTACATTACATCCTTGTGGCCACCTGCACTGGGCCAATTTATAGTGTACCTAATTTATAGTGTATGCTTCTACCACTGCTTCTAAAGAAGCATTTCCTGGCTGCTGCCTCCATCTCAGGGCTTGTGGGATCTGGCATCAAATGTTGTTTGTGTTCATTTATGGGGGTAGAAAGGTGTGGAGCTCATCCTGAGCTCCTGAGCCAGATGCTTTTGCATGTGGCCTTGGGTGCAAAATCATGTTTCAACAGGTTGAATGGAAGGATTAGTAAGAGCCAGCTGTTGGCAGGAAGGCATCTTACTTCAGTGTCATGGCGTGAAATCGATTGGATAAGTATAGCTCTTGCGTCTTACTGGGTAACTCTTCTAAAATGTGTTAATCACTGTGGGAAATCTGGAATCAAATACCAAACACGTTTTTTCCCCGCTTAAACTGGGGAAAATCCTGGAAATTCTTGGGTTTGTTTTTGAGGACTGCTGTATGAGATAAATAAGGACTCTGTCATTAAAAATGCAGTAGGTTTCCATCCTGGTTTGTCTTGAGTAGAGCTGCCCGAAATTTCCTCCTTTGGACTCAGAAACACGGTTGCAGTCTTGCTGCATAAAAATCACACACCTCATAAATGGCAAGATTTTGGAGAATCTGAGTTGTCCTCAGGGAGCTGCTTACTGTAAGAAAATTCACCTTCCTTGTTCACTCACTGCGAGTGTTGTGGGGTGGCTGCTGGCACATGTGAGTTCTGCATTTCTCATGCCTGATAAAATCATACAGCACAGTGTTGCAGAACTGTTGACCTTAGCTAGCAGGCAACATGACTGCAATTCATTTGCTACTGGCAAGTCTTTTTATAAGAGATTAGGGACTTGTAAAATGGTTCTTCAGATGCCATTTAGGTAGAATGGTTGTTTGTCCTGGTGTTTTTAGACTATAAATTTGGCAGCATGCTTTCCAAGGTAACTTGTTCTTAAGTCTGTGTGTGAGTGCTCTGTAAGCCAAATATTTTTATATCGTCCGTAAAGTGAACTTGAATAGGCTGATCACTAAGATATGACTATGGTAGAGGTAGTGGCTAAGGTGGAAAAGCAATGGGTCATCAATGTGTGGGCTCTCTTTGAAAGAGCATATTGTTTCTCAGAGTTCTTCCATTGTGCACATTAGAGTGTTTATCTTGGTTTGCAGTCATCAGTGATTTTCTCCTTAGACAAGTGACCAGTAGCTGAGCTGTCAGGCAAATGATTTCATGCCTGCACCACCCAGGCTGGGCACCTAAATGAGAACCAAAACCACAAACCTAGGGCAGCATATTGTGTGGCTGCTGCATTTTATAACTGCTGTGAAACAATCACAGTGGGGCTTTTCCTTTCTAAAATGTCAAGACAATAGAGATATTTCTTCTAAAGAAAGAACAAATGGAGGAGGAAGGCTCTAATTGCCCTTTTAAAACAAAATCCCAATCTTGCTGTGCTGCTTCTGGTCTAAAATTAAAATGTTAGATTAATCTTTGAAACAACGCAAGAATCCCCAAGTGATTTTTCTCTATCTACCCAGCACATGCCTGGGTTTCCCACTTGGTTTAGGAGCAAACCTCTCTTAGGGCTGTGCTGAATTTTGTTTGTTGTTGCCATGAGCAATGAGATGGATTCAAAATTGGGGAGGCAAAGGGAGTAGCACACTGATCTCCCTTCTCCTTCTCCAAAACAAATAAAGGTTGGATTTTTATTAAAACCACAGTTAAGTTTTGTTTCTTAAATGAAAACACACGCTTTATTGACTTTTTAAATCAGGTCTAGCCCTTCCGGTCATGTTTTATTATTAAGTGTGCCCTTCTCCTAGTCTCTCTGAAATCACTTGCTAGTGGAGTTTAATAAAGAATATGTTTTGATGTTTTTATAGTAAAGAGGGAGGAGATCATACTCTAGTTGCTCTGCTAATGAGACTCTTCGAGGAAATCTATCCCTAGTGTTCATCTCTGTTTCAATTACTTCTACAATGGCTGACCTTGCCCTGTGCCTTGGCAGAAGGGCAGCTGCTTCGCCAGCAGGCAGGGGATGAGATGCTGAAGCTGTTCTGATGTTTGTGTTGCTGATTTTGGCAATACCGCTCCTTCCGCCCTCTGCTTTCCTTTAGCAGCTGCCTCTGCTGAATGAGAAAAGCAGCTTTCCCCCGTCCTGCTATGTATGAAGACGGGAAAATTCGTTTTTTGTTTTTGTCTTATTTCTGGCTTTACTGAAAATGCCTTTGCTGTCGGAGGGGTGGAGTAGAAACGAACAGGTTTTCATGTTTGAAACATTCGAAAGGAATGGTTTTCTATTTGTGCTGTAGGAGTTTGTTAAATCCTGTATGTGCCTTTGAAAAAGTGTTCACTGGAACCTCACTTGCTTGCAGGTCTGACTTAGAGCAGCAGGTGTTAACCACTGGTTTCCCTCCAATGCTTATGCCACTTTGGTTTGCTGGTTTTGGCCACTGTTTCTGCTTGCCAGCATTCCGTAGGTCTTCTCAGCACATTGAGCCAAGTTGTGACTTCAAAAGATGCGTAGGTGGCCATGCAGTGGGTTACTCAAGCTGCTTTAATTTCTTCACAAATATGTGTGTGCTGGCAAGATGCAAGCTAACTGTCACAGTGGTCTCACAGGACCAAGACTATATGGGACAGCTTACTTCTTATTCTATGAAGTAAGGAACTTCCTGCTGACTAGAAAGACTGCAGTTGTGGAATCTGGAGGAGGCCAGTGGCAGATACTGTGAAATGTCTTCTCCACACCTACTTGCTGCAGAAGCAGCATTGTGTTTTGCTGATGTGAAACTGTGACTTTGTTATTTTGGTTTTGTTTATTTTTTCTCATCAGACCATCCTTGCTGGGAATCCACAGGAAAAGGGGTGCCTGGAAGTGTCTCACTACCTTATGAAAATATGTCAGTTGTGTGATCTCTACTCTTTCAGCAGGTCGTGCTTTCACAATGAATAGACTTACTTGGGGTGTAGGAGGGCAGATTGGGTGAGGGGTGGTAAAGCTGATTTGACATACTTGAAAATGCTCAAGCAATTCGTTGGAGTCTTTCATGATCAGGTCTGGTGTGACAAAGAATGTCAGGGGAGCCAAGGGGAGAGCAACAGATGCCAAAGTCTGGATTACACACACACACCCCCTACCCTAAAAATAGGGCAACATAAGCAAAGCAGTAAACAAAGGACCTGATTTTCTTCTGTTAACTCCTGTGAAAGTAAAGGGTGAAGTTTTAAATATAGCCAGAAAATATGAATGTTTTCTCAATAAGTTTCTCATAAAAATATGAGAATTGTACTTTTATTTTTTTAACTTGACATTGCCCTGAGCTTGGGCACACACTCACTGCAGGAGGTGGGTCAGCTTGGCGGTTCTGACTCAGGAAAGGCTTGTTGGTAATCCGAAGTCATGACCATATTTATCACATGAGAAAAGCTTTATAAATTGAGTAGCTTTTATAGTGAATCCTTTCAGCCTTTGGCTACAAGGACAGTGGGAGAGCAGTGAAATGGCTGATTAATGCTAACCATCCAGCTGTTAATGAAGTCTATGCTTAGTTTTTCAAGTTATGCAGAAGAATTTTTAAGTGGGTTGAATCCAGTATCCAAACTTGAATGGGCATGTTTTCAGGCTAAGTGTTGAGTACAGTTGTACTGGAATACCTTATAGCAAAGGTAGGGTGGAAGATCTTTTGTCTTAATTACCTAAACAAGCTAAGGCTGGAATATGTTTTTGCAAGGCGGTGTCATGTTTTGTGGGATTAAGTCTGTAAACTGGTGTTAGCTGGCTTGCTTTTTTTTTCCCCTAGGAAGCAAGTTGACCACCTCTTCTGGATTGCTAAAGTTATGGACAAAGTGGATCCAAACATGCATAGTGAGCTAATGGGGATAGTTCAGCATCTAATTCTCATTCTCTTGTTCCACAGAATGGCTCTACGAATTATTCTCTTTTGACAGAGTTGGATGACTTGGAAGTAAACTGAAAACTTGCTGCATCCTTCCTTCAGCAGCTGTTTGTTTCATAGATTGCAACTGAGCAGTCACACTCCTAAAAAAGAAATGATGTTCAGGGAGAGTCTGATGTAAGTGGGAATATGAAGGAAGTCAGCAATGTTGTGCTGGTTATTCAAAGGAGGTGAGATAAGAATTGTTCCAGGCAGCAGTATGGCATATGGGCATTCTCTATATCTTGCCTTTTCCCAAACATAATGTTTGTACTGCTTCTTATTCTCTCCCTTCTGCTCATATCTGCTCTTGTCTTCCTGTCTGTTGAGAGCCTGTTAGTCATCCTTCAGTTCTTGTCTTTTATTTCTCAGGAGTTCAGTAGAGCATACACACACAGGTGATTGATAAGCCTTTAGTTGCAGAACTGCTTTTACTTCCACTACTCTCAGGAGACTGTGGTGTGGTTTTGGGCCAGCCCTGTTCTTGTTCAGACATCTCTTAACATGTCTGTAAGGTGTGCTTTCTTTCCTCTCCCTCTCTCCTGTTTTTCTTGATAGCTGTGTGAGCTCATCTTTTACCACCACCCCCACCACCCTCATCCCTCCTCCCAACACCTAGCATTACTCGAGAGAAAAGAGTTGCAGGAGTTAGAGGTTTTTTCTCATCTTTGAGGCTCCAATCTTTGTAGGGAACAAGAATTCTCCACTTGTGCAGCATGGTAGCTGACCCAACCTCCTGTCTCCTCTGCCCTGTTTTTATGCTCTGCTGTAGAAGTGGAGCAGTACAACTCAATGACTTCAGTGGCTGAGAGGAGAAGCGTGGGGAGTAGGCATGAAATGACTTCAGGGCAGAGTCATAATTTATTTTGCACAATGTGTTGCGGGATTGGAAATGCCACATCTTTTCCTAGTTTTAAGCAATGCTCAAGTCTTTCAGCAGCATCTAAATGGAATGGTGTGGTTCCTGCCCACTTGTAAGTTATGCTTAGTCTTCATAGAGAAGTCACCCAGACATGATGTTATAGATCTATCCCTGTAGGCTAAAGAGCTTACAAAGCACTGTTCCTTGAACACGTGTCCAGACTTTGGGCCATGCAGTCCACCCGTCTTCATGTTGCCAGGAGTAAGTCTTCATTGTGGGGATGGCCTAGCCGATGCTGTGGGTGGTTCAGAGGGGACACCTCAGCACTCGCTTCTGCAAAAGATCAAACACTAAGGTTGCAAAAGGATGGTTGGTGCCAAATTCTGAACGGTTGAGGTGGGCACTTTGAAGGCTTCCGGAAGACTAGGCCCAGACCCTGAAGAACTTACCAACAACAAAAATCAGGATTCACTGTCTCGGTAGAAAATAGATAAACCTCTGAAAGGTAGATAATATTTTTTTCTGAAACTTGACAGCATATCAGACTAATGTTTAAACAGTGAAGCTCATGACACAGATCCAGCTGCAGCTCCACTGCAGCTGACTTTGAGGATGTGATGGTGATACATGAGAACTGATGATGTGGCCCCGTAAATCTAGTCATAGCAGATGGTTGCCTTACAAACTAGAGTTCTTAATGTATCATTTGAAGATTAAAGCTAAAGCTTTCTCATTGTAGGGGCAAAAGGGAAAGGTTTTGGTGTCAGTTTGGAATAGTTTTCTGCCCAAATGCTGTCTTCAGTGGATAGAAGGATACAAATAAATTAGCACTTTGTGTCTAGGTGGTGTGAATTGTGAGCTTTTTCTTCATCTGCTTCCTGGAATCTTCATTAAGGAAAGCATTATCTCAGTCTGAAGTGAGATGTCTGAGGAAATGTATGTAAGTTTATTTACAGAGGTCCTTTCAGTCTTTAGCAATCGTTTTGGTTCCATCCTCTCCCAAATATGAATTTCCTCTTTTCTTAGTGCTGGCCACAGTGCTCTGTTTACCTCATGAGCTCAAGCTTGACCCTCTTGTTTTCTTATCTTCTTTCACTGTGGCTGGCCTTCTAAGGCTATACACTTTGACTCTTGTAAATGCACTTAGTGCTTCTTTTTCATAGCAAGTGCTCCTTGTAATGTAGTCATCAACTCAGCACTAGCTCCCTCTTTCCCCCTCCCTCTTCTGTTCCTGTGTCTTTTTCTCCTTTGTGCTCCTCTAAATATCTCTGTGACTGAGTGTCCATGAAAGCCTTTGGGTCTCTGTGCTGTACACTGGACTACTGCCTTGTATGCCTCTGCTGTGAAATCCAGATTCTGAGTGGATATCTCTAAGCTTAACAGTCTGAAGAACAAGCTGTTCTTGCTTTTGTTTTCTGGAAGTTAATTTTTTCACATAAGTAGCCACTGTTTTACTGAGGTCAGCAAATGCTCAGATGCTTTCTGCTCCCTCCTCAGTAGCACTTTACACTGCTTTCATCTGCTGGCCTCCATTAGTGATGCTGGCCAGAACATAAGCATTGCTTTAAGCTCCTGTCAGAACCTCCTAGGCCAAACAACCCTGGATTTTTTTATCTGCTCCTACTCCAAATCTCATTCAACATCAGACTCAAACTTTTCCTTTCTTTAGAAGATGTCCCTTCAGAATCTGACCAGACTGTCAAAGTGAGCTGTGGCACTGCCCCTTCTCCAGGTTCCTCTGCTCATATTGAAATAACTTGCTGTCAGTTCTCTGCTGACTGGACTGGGAGGGTCACCAACATTTAGAACAGAATCTGGCTTATAGCCCTGTATTTGGGAACTTGGGAGTTATATCCATGAGTGGTAAATCCACAGACTGGATTCTCTTTCTCACTACAAGTCTAGGAGCGAGCAGCCACAGAGACAGCAGTCATCCTTTTGGAGTGGGGTGCTGGCCAGTAACAGGTCATGCAGTCAGCAATCTCACTTTAAAGGCCTTTTTTATGCAGACCTATTCACACAGGGTTTACCACCCCTCTGATGTTAGCCACATGGCCTAGCTCCAGGGACTGCTCTGCAGAGCTGCTCATCATCTGTGCCCCAGCATGTGTGTACAAGTGTGTACATGTACGTTTCTTTTTCCCAGAAGGAGCTTGATGGGGGCAGAGGTTCTCCGCTGTACTTTTGATCTGGGGCTGCTTGAGGACTGGTAGACAAGTTTCAAAGATTTATTCTAAAGCCAGGACAGATGAACAGCCAGTTACTAGCTCACTATCACTGTGATTTTTGTTAATGGTCCTTCAACTGTTTTCTTCTAAAGTCCCTTATCTCCAAAGCAAAAGTCATTACTTTGTTCCCTGCCTGCTTTCCTCAGTAGCTCCTTTAGTGGTGATGATATCCCTAAGATCACTGTAAAGGCATCCAGAAATAGCTGATACAGAGCTATCATATGTATTTGACTTTATTTCAGGCCTCTCTTGACTTGAATCCTTTCTAAAGCAAAGCCTGCAAATCAAACATGGAGCAGCCTAGGCTGAGGCTTTTGAGCTAAGACAGCATAGAAATATTTGCCATTAAGGACCAATGTTTTCAACTTGCGCTATAACTTACCGGTCCTAAATTGGTAGCCTTCTACTAAAAACTTACACATAAACCGAATGAAATAATTTTGTATGAGAAAATTTATGGGATTTATTTTTAATTTTTTTTGTCATCCCAGGAACTTCTTAGGAAGGGAGCAGGAAGACAATGAAGTCGAGACTTTATAATTATGGTAGTAATTTTAGGAGAGAGCTGGATGAATTGGAAACTTCTCTTTGTTTAGCTAGGAGAACTAAAAAGAATAACCAGTTCATCATGGCTAGATGCACTTGAAAGTGCACACTAAGAAAAAGGTAAAAGGTTAAGTGAAATAATTTTGTTAATATTGGTTTGTGAAACTGCTGGAAGCATTACTGCTGGGCATTAACCTGATGAATCCTGAACCTCCAGACTCACATGGGGAGAGACTAAAAGCCATAGTTGGTGACCTGCAGGAACTAGCAATGACTTCCCAATTGTTCGGAGGCTATCAAGGAGAAAGTGCTCTTAAGTGGCCACAACACCCACTATCCTGGGAAAGTGGAGAAAGATACAGCAGTGGTTTTGGCTTGCTGCAGCAATCCTGGGATCAAGCTAGGGTCATACTGTGGCATGGCCTACTGCAGCCTCAGATGTTAGTCAGGGACTGATTAAATTAGCCACGAAAGACAGAAGTATGAACAAGAATCTACCCAAATGCAAGCTTGAGTATAGCAGGTGTAAAGTTTTTAGTCTGAGACCCAAACTTGTAGCACAAATCATGGAGGCATGCTGGAGGATTGCTCATGGATTGAATCTGTCCTTACTGCAAAACTACCAACAGGCTGGATGTGGTCCTCATTACTCACGTCTGTTTGTAGCCCTTCTTCAGAACTTAACGGTATTGATACTTCTTTCCTACTGCCTCTCAAGTGTGTTTTCCATGCTCCTTTTCTGCCTTTGGCAGTAGAAAAAGAGCAAAGCTTTCACACTGAAAGTCTCTGTGGCCAAAATGGGATGTGACTGACATGGGCCTTCCCTTCTGTTAGGTTGCCTCTTCACAAGCAGAATTGCCAATAAAGTTCAATCAAGGCAAAGTTGCTTTTTGAATTGAATCCAGATTGTCTTTAGGCCTGTTCTGCCTAGGCTTGGAAACTGTGGAATGTTCAATGCAGTATGACTGTCTTCCAGACAGCACTAGGCCAAAGCAAATGAAAAGGTGTGATTGAAAATTGTGAAATGCACATTCATATGTATGTACGAACGTAAAAGATACTACATTCTTTTTACAGGAAAATTTTCAAGATCTTTTACAAACCAGTGCCTTCTGTGCATGCATTTCCTCTTCCACAAGCTTCAGTGATCTCTGTGTTGTGTTTAGAATTTGAAGACTCACTGTACCAAAAATGCGGATCCAGTCCCTGCCCTGAAAGAAGTCTGTCCAGAGAGACTAGACAGAAAGAGTTGCTGCATGAGCAGAGTGAACCAGGCCAATAGCTGACAAATTATTTGCTTCTCTAGGTCATCTGTCATCTGTCAATGACGCTCTTTTTTATTGGTGTGGTGATTGGGTTTTTGTCTCCTCAGCTTTTCTGTGTTGTGTGGAGCCAGTTGCTGAAGTGCTGCCTGTATTAGTACAATCAGCAGTAATCAAAAGGAGTTTACTTATCAGCGTGGGGCATCCTGGACAAGCTAGTCTCTTGTTAGGATGAAAGAGCTGAGGGTAGAGTTTAGTTAGCAAAGATCAGGTATGTCCATGGGAAGCTGACAGTGTTGGAGCGTTCAGACTGGGCCTGTTTGGTGGTTTTGGCAGAGCTGTGCTATTGGTATGAATCAACCATCCATGAATAACCAGAATTGAAATGTGCTATATGTGTCTTACAGCTCAGTCATGTCTTATAGCTCAGTTAGTGTTCCAAGGGTCTCACTGCCCTTACTTGTGAGAGATGTGGTGACATTCTGAGCAGGTGTGTTCTTTCTCAACACTGGGTAGGAATCTGGCTTTTATTTAGGTTGGGAGTGCTCAGGAGAAGTCCCCCTGGGTTCGTCTACTTTCCCTGTCCCTCATTCTGCAGTGAATAATTGGCTGAGATAGGACACAACTGTGCTCAGCTCTGTGCTCTGGCTGGAGCAGGTGGCACCCACTTGTGCATGCTGCAGGATGTTAGGTATGTTCTCCTGACAGTGGCAGTCCCAGCTTTGCCAACATTATTTGACTCTCACACTTGGAAACTAGTGACTCTTTGCTTACATTAGTATATAGTCAAGTTTGATTTGCAAGTCTGAGGTACCTTTTAGCAAACCAACTCCAGCTAACAGTTTGGGATTTAACTGGAAGGACAGGTGAACTCTAAAAGTAATATAGCATCTGAAACACAGAATGTCACAAAGTCAGGCCTGTCCTAAAATAAAATGACAGATCATGGCTTTTGTAAGCTGAGGTCTCTGCATGCCTAGCAGCTCAATATCAGAATCCATATAGCAGTCTATATGACTGCTGAGCCCTGACAATGACATTTGGGAGTGCGATAGCATGACATAGCATACACTTTTCTGCACAGGTGTCCTTTGAGAGGACAAGGCCACGTCTCTCCTCTGGTATCACTTCCTATCCTAACAAGCATTGAGCAATGTTTTCCTGCATGTCCCATTCCTCTCATGTTAGTCGCTGCTCACCTTGTGCAGTGATTCTTCATCAACAAACTCTAGGTTGATCTTCTAGATAAACATGTGTGCTAATGACACACAAATTAGTGTGGTATTTCAGATGTTAGCTTTTAATTGGAAGTCCCCTCCCAAGTAAGTTTTCAAGTTAAGAGTAAACAGGAATTCCTCCATTTTCTGCATCCCCCCTGACAGCATGACTTGTTAGAAGGATTCGATCTGACATATTTTTTTTACATTAAAGGTGCTGACAGGTTATATTACAATCTGTAAATTTTAGAGCTAGAATCTCTTGGCTGTGTTGTTGGCAGAGTGCCAGTAGAGGGGACAGAGCAATAGTTTTCATGCTCCATTAGGTGTGTCAAGAGGGGAAAATAAAAATGTTGGACGGAAGAAGTCTGATACAGTAGTCTTTCTTCTTTCTTTTTTGTTTTCTTTTTTAACGTGGCTTTCCCTACTACAGCAATTGAGAAAGATCAGTATTGATCTTGTGTAAATTCAGAAAAACAAAAGAACTACTCCTTCATTCTGAATCATTGTGCTCCACAGTGCAAGAAGTCTGAATTTTGTTACTGTGCTTGGCTGCCTTACCTTGCCCCTAGACTGCAAGGGTCGATACAGAAGTTGAATTTGGAAGTAGTTTTGTCAGGTGGTGGCAGTGGTGGCTACTGCTGAGCTGATGAAAACTGGCAGTAGGCAGCAAAGCTGGCAAAGCCCCCTGTGAGAGAAATTGTGGTTCAGAGTTTCAGGCAGTTTCAGTGACAGCTTAGTCATCATCTAAAGAGAACTTGCTGTGCAAACATTCTGTGTAAATCAAGTTCTCAAACTTTACAAGATACTCCTATTGTAAATGCTCTATCAAGATGGTCACTTACATTTGTTTATCTTCCTTGTAACTTAGGGATTTCTTGGAATGGGTGTAGTGAGAACACTATTATAGAAAGGCAGCGTTTTTTTTAAGAATCTGCAAATAATTATGGTTGGTGATATGTGTGTACTGAGCAACTAATACAATGTGCAATAACTGCAGATGCCAGTTAGGGACACACTCAGTGTGCTGCTGCCCCATGCGCTGACACCTCAAAAATGGAAATCTAAAAGTGAATTTCAGAAAACTGTTTCCTTGTGAGAAGAAATGAATACAGGTCTTCTAATGCTGCTTTCCTTGAGTTTGCAAAGACGTAGTTTCTGTCCACTTAGAAAATAAGAATGTTTCAAATGCCCTCCCAAGTGGGCAGCAGAAACCTCGTATTTTATTAAAAGATAGTGAGGCTCGTGCAAGGCTTTTATTTTGTGGTTTTGGGGTTGGAGTGTTAAAAATGTATGACACCTTCATTTCTGCCTGTTAATAGGCAGCTGATAGGGCATAAGAGTATACACAGTGAAGGAGATAAAACCTGAGAATTGAAGCATCTCAGTTAAACTGTTGTGCCTTATTTTAATTCTTACTTAAGGCATCTATAAATTTTAAGGAGGAAAAGGGAAGACTTTGCACTCATGGTTACTTTCTTCCATTTGAAGCCTTAAGGAAAGCATCCTAGAGACTTGCAGTATTACACACAAATAAAAAGGCTAGAAAGGATGTTTATGTAGTCTATTATCAGATAGTTTTAAAACTTCTTAGGATGGGGCAAACGTAAAAAGGTATGTCTCCTGCTTTCTGAATCAATGTAATGGAAGGGGGTTGTGTCCTCATTTTTTGCAGACCATTTTAAAAACTTGTTGTATGTGATACTTGGTCATACTAATGTCCAGCTTTTTATAAAGCATTTCTGGCAATGAAAGCAGTTGGCATGCTCTGGAGAGAATAAATCTTCTTAGGATATTAGATCTGTTAGAAATAGAGAAAAACCAGCTAAGGGTCTTGCTCCATTAATACACTTTCAAGTGACTGCTTAGTGGTATTCTCAGAGCTTCCTATCCAGCCTTTGGTCTGATATTCATCCTAACTCTGCCATGCCATGGGCTTGGCTCTGTGCTCGTCTCATCACTCTCTGCTTGAAAGGTGCAGTCGATGCATCTCCATTAGTCCTTTTTAGAAGTATCCTTTTAGGTCACAATGTGAATAAGTCACATGAAGAGTTTATTTGGAGTGAAGTAAGGAAGACTTCCTTAAGAGCAGTGCCGTGTGCCTTTAGCACTGCTCATCAGACAGGTAGCATGGGTGTACATTGCTAGAGGTTATGTACTAAACAGATGTGTTGAGAGCCCTTAATTCCTGTTTCTTCTTAGCTTTAGCTAGTGAATAGACGCCACCTTGTACAGTATTAAGCATCTCATTTGGTACATAAGCAGTCTTCTCTAATTATTCATCTCTTTTATTGATAACTCCCTCAAAATTCAGTTTGACCACTACAAAATGGGTTTGGGTGGGGTTTCTTTTGTTTGTTTTTTTTTTCCTAGCCAGCTTGCTCACACCTTGTAAGTTCTTGATGATGGTCAGCTCTAGCTGTTGAAAGCTAAACCTTTCTGATGCTGTCCAAATCACTCAGGCTGATAGCTCCCCACCCTGTTCCTGTCTTTGCTGAGCTACTCTGGTTACTGTCCTGTGGGTGCCTGGTGTCACCACACCTGGCTCCTGTTTGTGAAGGCTTCCTCCTGCTTCCCAGAGAGAGGGCAAGGTGGCAGCTGCTCTGGCCTCACCAAATGTATTTCAAGTATCCGAACCTCCCACTCTGCTAAAGACATTACAGACATCAGGCCGGAACAATACAGATATTCAAAAGAATTCTCCACTTAGTGTGATTCTAATAGCTAGTATTTTTCTTCAGCGATTGTGATAACTTCTGAACATCTCTAATTTTCAGTCATATGAAGTTTGAATTACTTCTGAACTGAAAGTTTTATGACTTGTGAATTGGAGATTCACTGTTGGCCATGCCTAACTAGAAGTACTGAGACACAAGCTTGTTTAAACTGGTAAACATAGCTGCTGCCTTACCAATTGGTGACATTAGTTCCCTCTGGATATTCCCTGTTGGCCTGCAAATCAGTGCCAAGGTATATAGAATGACTCACTCCTTGTAGCGCTTCCAAGATAGAAATTCTTAAGTCTAAGCTTGGAGGTGACAATAGTAATATTTTTCACTTGTTAGGCAGGGGTTGGGGTGAGCCCAAAGGGGCCACATCTATATCCAGTAACTCCCTAGCCAGCAACTACCTTTTGTTTATCGAGTGGATTTGTGTGGGGCCGGCTCTCTGGGAAGTTTGGTTAGACAGTCTTGTAGTTTTAGGGAGGTTCTTATGTTGCACTTCAGCAGAAAGCTCCCACTGTGAAGGAGCTCGGGCTGACTCTGCATAATGTGACGAGTCTCCTACACAGCATCCTCCCACAGCCTGTCAAGCTGACAGCACAACCCTGGCACTCCACGTACCAGTGGTGAGAGTGCTGGGAGCTATTGGCTATCATGATTATGAAGCTAGGAATCTCCTCCTCACTTCCTGTGGGCTGTGTAACACAAGAGCAAGACTTTTTAATCAGGACAACAATCCAAAGTGAGCAAAAGAGCAGAGCTCAGCTAAAACAGTGTTCTCAGCTGTTTGGGCGAGCAGAAGATGTGAAATCTGGCATGTTAACTTTACATTGGCCTTTGACTGATCTGACATGAGAGGCATAAAACCAGACAGGACAGTGGTGCTTTCCCAGAGAAATTTGTGATACAAATGAGATTCTCCCTTCTGTGAACTGGCTTTTTGATATCTATGATGCCTAGTTCGTCTTGAATGCCTCGCCACTCTTTCAGTATACTTCACGTACTCTTAGTATCAGGATTTTCCAGATCTCTTTCTTTCCCAGACAAGCAGGTGATTCATAGCTACAGCCTTTTGTTTTTCCCCATTTTTTTCTTAAACTTTCAGACCTGTATCTGTGTATTAAAAGAGGGACACTAAGGGTTCAAGGTGATTCCTTCCAACTAACATATCTTGATTTGCCATGATCGAAGGCCTGACTTGTGTGAAATGAACTGATACAGACAAAGGTGAGACGAGCTGTCTTGTGCAGAGTTTTAGCGTGGTGATCTGGATGTTAAATTGCATCCATGCAGAAGGAAAAATTGAAGCTGAGTAGATAAATACAATGTGGATGGGTAAGGAAAAGCCCAGAAAGAAAAATTTCTACCTCTCTATTTTTTCTCCACAGCTCTCTGGATTAATGTGGTGTTAGCTGCTAAGCTAAGGGCAGGTGTCATTAACTTTGAAACTTGTTTAGCTTGTCTCCTTTGATGCTCTGTATCTATCCCTCAGCATGGGAGGAAGCATTGGGACCTTTTCAGTTTCTGCAGGAGGTTCCCTGTGCTGATGCTGTACTAAACAGTTAGGTTCTATACTTTGGGTTCTTGGCCACCTATAAACATATCTGTAACACTTAACATAAGCACAAAGCAAACTTCTTTAACCCTGAGAGTGAGTTGTTTGTTCTTAATGCTGATCTCTACACTGCAGCTGCAAAACTTTGTTAAGCTGGAAGACTTTAAATAAGGTGTTTGATTAGCTACTATGTTAATGAGTACATGTTAAAATACAGCACAACTTAGTGCTGAGTGTTTATATCCCTCCCAAGAGCATCTTAGGAAGAAGACATATTAGTCGCATCAACTTCTGAGCCATTGTTTTTGTTTTATATGGCTATTTGTCTTCACTTTTCATGTCCTTGGAACAGTTTTTTTCTGAAGTTGGAACACATCATCAAATAAAAATTCTTGTCTTGGTCACTATTTGGCTTCTGTTGTGGGAATTTAGTATGGATTTAGTAATGCTGACTGGTCTTATTATTAGAGATCTTGCCAATTCCTGATGCTGTCTAGCAATTTAAGAGAGTAAGGTGAGGAAAGACATGGAAACTGGGATGCTGGGCTTTTGTCTAAAGAAAGCAGAAGGTGTTTTTAATTCATTCTTGATTCATACAGGGGGTGATGATGTGAACTGGCTGCTCACAGTAGAACCCCATGAGGGACTCGAGGTGTAGTGAAAGGTCTCACAAGAAGACAGAAGAAGTGGAGAGCGGAGGTTACTTGTAGCAGGTTATTCTCTCTGGGCTGTGATGCAGCTTGTACTGAAGCTCGTCTGGCATCAGCTTAAGGAGCACTTGCCTGTTGTATTGGGAGGATGCTTCTGTTGGAAGCATTCTTGGAAACAAGCTATGTAGTGTAATGAAAATTAGTCCTAACATACGGCATCTGTTTTTCCTGCCTTTGAACCCTGCAAATCCCTCCTCCTTCCTTTAAAGCTGCTGGGCTTTGCATAACCTCTAATGTATTCTCCAGGTTTTTAGCTTAACTATTCTTATGGGAGCTTAGTCTCTCATGAACAGTAAATTTTTATTTTTAGCACTTCAGGATTCACAGATGAAAAGGACTTTATGTAATTAGCTCTCTTGTGTGGGACACTTTTCTTTAAGGTGTGTTTTCTGGAACTTATAATGGTAGTAAATCAGTCGGTGCACACTAAGGAGTTGCACAGCAGTAAGTTCTGGCCACAGCTTAATTTTTCCAGGTACAGTAAAAGCCATGTCCCAACACAGTTTGTGCACTTCACTCAGAGAAGGGATCAGGCTGTGAAGGTTGTGTGTTCTTTGAGATAGCTGTCTGCCCCTACCCTTCAATAATGTCACTTAGCAGACAAATGTGGTGATGACTCACTGTTATCTCTTGAGTAACAGGAAAACTGAGATCATGAAGGGAATTCCCAGTGGCATGAATAGTGGGTGTACCCGAGTGTGGCATTGGGAACCTCCGTTCATTGTGACAGGAGATTGCTAGTAACAGAGATGAGGTCTGAACTTGAGCAGTGTCTGTGTTTAGCATCTCAGGAGCAGCCATGTCAGTCAAACCATGAGCAGCAGTGCCACTGCGCTTGCTGCTATTACTGGCAGAGCTATGTTTTCTTTCAAAAAACTTGTTTGGGTAAAAGACTGAGGTCTGTACTGAAGTGTTTGGTATAACTTTGCTGGTGAAATACATGGAGTAACTTGTGCTCCCCAGGAGGCAATATCGATGCTTGTAGCTGCCAACACTGATACTAGTTAAGGAGACAAAATGCTTACATGAGGCCTGAAGTAGGTTTAGTAAATAAAGAAAAGGTTTTCTTACATTTGAGCCAGTAAATGTCAGCTTCACTTGCCATGTGTTTTGTTCTGATATCGTGGAACCTGATCTAATTCTATAATTTCTGAATAATCACTTCCTGTCTGCCACTCCCTTGTTTGTATCATGTGCTCATAGGCAGAAACACTTTTTAAAAAGAAAGTACACCCTCCACTAGCTTACCACGCTCACATAATGATGGAGCATCTCAAAAGTTGCTTGAAGAAAAAAGCCAGGCTTTTAAAGTGGTGTAAAGCATTGGTGGTGTATTTGGTTGGGGGTTTTTTGCCTGTTTATTTTTCAGTATTGCAGATTGCTACTTGATATTCTAGGGAAAAAGCTTCACAGTCCTGTTAGTGGTCATCTGAGGGCTAGACCCCTCAAGTATGTAGGTGCTGCGAACATTGACAGCTCTTGGGGAGTTGCCTCAGGTGCAAAGTTTGCCCAAGCTGCAGCCTTTAATTAGCTTGTGTACATAATTGAGCATGAAGCCCTAGCCAGTGATGGAGAAAGGAACACAGCATTATAAAAATAATGTTGGGGAAATCATTTAGCCAGTAACTCTACATAGCTGATCCTTCTGCCAGACTCGCCATGATCCTTTAATCTGCTTTTAAGTAAAACATGTAGTTTTTACTGACAGAAGAGGGATGAGAGTTAAATGCCTCTTGCTTTCTGATGATGGCCAGGAAAAGATATTGCTAGTCTAACATTAAAAGTAAAAAACTATTTTGTCTCAACTGTAGAAGCCAAGGAAGGTAGTGTATGTTGGGCAAGGCTTCATTTCTGTTTTGAGGAAGAGGGGGGGGGCATTGCTCTAATCCTCTTGCTTCATGGCTATGGCAGCAAAGGAAACAAGGAGGGTAACTTGCTGCTCTAGCCTGGGTAAGGGCCTCTACCCATAACTCCTCATTGCATCAGGAGTTATGGGTACCACAAAGTAATGCGCAACACGTGGGTATGTGTGTGAAGACCACAGGGATTATGCTAAATGTCACACTGAGAACCTGTGAGATACAGTTTTATTATGTAAATATCGACTGTTGTGCTGAAAAAAAGGTGTATTGTGGAGCTTCTTCCTCCACAGAAATGTCCAGCATGTGCTTGGCTCTGTAGGGAGGCTCTGCATGGGCAAATATCAGACAGGCAGCCCTCCTCAGACTGACTTTTTTCAGCCCTTCCTTAGCCTGTGGGCAGGGACTCGGGATACACCAGCAGCAGCATTCAGCTGGGGGGCAGCTGTGCATTAGGGATGAGGTTGGCATTTTATTCCCTTAGTGGGGAGTTCTTTCTGGCCCCTCTCTGTATCATAGATCAGCTCTGCACTGACTGGCAAAGGGCTGGGCCTCTGCCGGAGCAACTGGGCTCTCAAGAAAAGTAGCATTTGCTTCTGCTCTAGTGATTATTCGGGAAAAAGTTTTACTTTGCACTCCACAGGCAGTTTTTCTGGTTTGCAACCTGTCATCAGGAAAGAGGGCTTCCTGGCTTTTGCTTTGTTTATATCTAGAAGAAGCAATGCTTTCCATTTGTGAGGTGAGCTGTCATGTCCTCTGAAGAAGGAAGAGTGCCGGCAACTTGTGGAAGTGTTACAGATGCAGTTTGAATTGTAATAGATTGGGTTCTTGACCTTGCTTCTCCTCTGCATTAGGAAACAGAACATTAAATAGATTTATATAATACGTGTTTGCAGCTTTTCTGCTTGGTACCAGCAGCTCTTCAAGGTTGCTCCTCCCTTGTCCCCTGCCACCTGAGGGGCCCTTAGTTTTGCATTAATTCTTGGTGCTCCTTTTCCGTGCCATTGTCACCATGTCTGATACACGGGGTTGCATTGGCCATTAATGAGGATGATGTCTGGCTCAGACCTGCTTCTGCCAGGGCTTGGTGCTGCTCCTTCTCCTTCTGCCCATGGGCTTGCTCCTCCCCTCCCTGGCCTGCTCCAGCCTAGGGAACAGGGGACTGGAAAACATGTCTCTGCAGGGGCAGTGCCACCTGTTCCTGTCCCATCTGAACACAGAAGATAAACTGTCTTGGATTCCCACAGCTCTGCAGTCCCACCATCCAGGAGGGCATCCTGATGCATCCGGGAGGCCACAGGTGTAGGCAAGAGCCTGTCAGTGCCGTAAGGCCGGGGCATCCGGGGCAGCGGCTGTGTGGAGCTGATGAGGGAGGGAGCAGCTGTGCGAGCCCTTCACAGGACTGGCCCACGAGGGGTGTTTATCTTATGACTAATCTGACTCCAGCCAACAAAGCTTGGGAGACTCCCAGAGGTCGGGACTTGAAAGACAAGTGTTGTAATTAATTTCTTATGCCACACTTGTTGTGAAACCTTTTTAATTCCATGATAAGAGGCAGAATCTGGATTTTGTTTACCATCAGCTGGGTTGGAGGCAGGAACCAGAAAAGTGCTTTGTAAAGCACTGCAAATGTTTTTCTCTCCCTCCCCCCACTTTGCAGGATGTATGTGGTATTATCACACCACAACAGTGAAGCTATAAAAACATTATTGCATCCTTTTTTTTGAAGAGAGAAACCAAAACCTAAAAGAATTTTAACTGCTTAAAAACACATCTTTCTCTGAGAAGGTCTGGTAGGAACTTCAGAACAATCCAAGACAGAGTGTGGAAGAGATCACCATTTATTTCTTTGAGACTTAAATCTTCATTAATATGAACTTCTCCACAGTTTGGGGATTTCTTTTTTTCTTTTAGTTATTTTTACTGGGAATTTAGAAGAATAAGACACTTCCTAGCTTGCTTGTCTGAACTAGCTTGGGATGAATAAGGTGTTACTCAGCAAAAGAATGCATGAGAAAGAATTACTTCAGAACAAAAAACAGTCTTTCTTCATAGTACTCTTGTATCTCACAGATTTAATGTTTGTAGCAGTTCAATGTCTCATTTGTCACCTCTGAATAAGCTACTAGTGCTCCCAGCTCTGGGATATCTTTTCCTTCCAAGCAGAAAAACTGCCTGCATGCTACAGAAATATGATTAACCTGACCACACGGTAATAGAGGATTCTTGATAACTGCCAGTTTTTCTTTTAGCTAAGGAGGATTCATCACTCTAGACTGGAGAGGAGGAGAGCATCTGGCAGAGAAGGTGAGGGTATGTGGCAGAAAGGAGCAGAAGGGAGTGTGAAATACCAGGCTAGATTCAGATTCCCTTGGGTGAGCTACAGTCTTAACTGTGTTAACTGGGTGTAGTACAGGTTCTGCCTTCCTGGCACGGCTCACCTCTGCTAGCTGTTGAAATGGCCTTCAGTGCTGATGACCTTACTTCTGAACGGAGGAAATGGCTGTGTTTTAATATCCTATCATCTATAGGATGATGGTTCTGATCAGTTTTAGTACTGCAGCTCTTCAAAACCTTCTCCTTTCACCTATGGCTGTGTAAATACTCCTGTCATACAAACACACTGCCTTTATTTTATGTTGCCTGATGTTGTGCTGCCCTTCCAAGCTTCATTTGCAGCTTCTTCTGAGACTAGTATGAGACAAAAATTTTGTTTCTTGTCAGAGGTGTAAAATTCATATTCTGAATGCATATGCTCTTGAGGTGAATTTTTTTCATTACTTGTGGTGTTTTTTTCAAATACTGCAGTTATGAAAAACAGAATGGTATTCTCCTGAACTTACTCTTTGGTTCAGTCTGTAAACTCTGTTTACATTTCATGCCTTCCACACCTTAGATTTGTGGAAAAAGTAACTATTTTCTGCTACCAGTTTGGAAACAGTTATATTCAATACTCACTTTTTAAAATCTATCACTTTTTGTGTCATTTAATAAGATTTTTATTGTAGCTGCAGTGCATAATAAGAGTTATTGCTGTTACTGCTCCCTTCAACTGCTTGATCTTCTGAGTGAATAGAAGAGCGTGTTTGTTCCAGGTCAAAAATGGAGTGGGTGAAACAGAATAATTAATGGGTTGCTTTTTAATAACTTTAACTCCTAAAGTTTATAATCATGACTTGTTGTAGAGATTGCACGAAACTGTAGGTTGGAGAGTGGTGGTTTTGGGGGTGATTTTTTTTTTCTCCCTAGGCATCTTTGATTAGGTTTGATAGCCCTCCCATTTTGATACCATCGGCTGAGTGAACACAGTTTTTGATGGTTGCTAGGAGTTGTTGTGTACATATAGATTTCTTTGTCAGGCTCTGGCCATCAGGAGAGCTACTTACAGGTGATGCTATTGCTCTCTGCATGCATCACCAACCCACTACTGCTGCTGGGTGTCTGGTCAGTGCTGACTGGCCTGGGAAACCATCTCACCAATAAAACCTCCAGAGCAGCACCTGTGACCTTGGGATGAACATAATAATGATTGATGGCTGAGATGTGGAAGAAAAACATGACTTTTCCCAACTTCCTACTGACCTACTGCAGGAAATGAGAAGATTAACTAATACTTTAAAAAACCCAAGCAAAACAGCAACGAAGCCAAAGCTCAAACCCTACAATTTTCTAGTGCTGCAAAAACGCAACCTTGGCATAACATGGTTTGTGGAAAAAAACAAGGGGAGAAGGGCTGTTTCTGTCGTGTTTTAGGGTAGAAGTCACATATGAAACCTAGAGGAAAAAAACCCTGACAATCCTGGGAAACACCAAATTTTACAGGTGAAAGTGTGGATGGAGTCCTATATTTAGCTTATGGCTAGTTTGGAGAGCTGGGTTTGGAATTTCTGAGGGCAAGGATAGCTTTGGGAGGTACAGGCCTGAGTGCTTACTTATATTTGGTAGCACCCTTCTCCTCCAAAGGCCTCACTCTTTCATGGGGCAAACTTGGAGGTCCAGCAACAACTTTTGCTCCATTGCAGCAGTGCTGTGAGTCAGAAACAAAGGGGAAGAGGTTCAGCAAGGGAACAGTGGCCTCTGATGACAAGCAGTGAGAAGTGCAGGAGGCCATACCAGCAATGTAGACTTAAGTCCCAAGGAATCGATTGTCTCCATCCTCAAGGCAACTGACAGAAAAATATTTTTTATACATGTCTGACACCATAAAGAGCCTGAGGCTAATTCAATTCAAGTTTTGCTTGCTGTAACAGGCTAAACCAAAGAAAAAAATAACATTCACTTTCTTGAAAGAAGGTAGGCTATTTTAAATTTATAAGTGTTGGAAGTAGAGATGTTAATGTTGGAAATACATTTGTGTTACCCATGTGTGTAATGTTACACATTTGTATTAGATTTTAGTCCTAACCTATGAATGAACACTTCCTAAGTAGGAAGGCAAATTAATATCTTTAGTACTGAATCACTGTAGAAGGAAGGTTGCCTTTGGCAAAACTGTAGTTTACTAGGCCTAGTTTGTGCTTCCAAAGCCCTGTTAAATGTTATAGATAACCCATAACAATCTCATCATGTTGATGAGATTGTTTCCAGTTTCTTGTGATACAGTGATATGAAGGGAGAGAAAGGAGTAAAGTCCTGTGTGTGGGTCTGTGCTTGTGCGGGATACATTACTTCACTTTTGATGGAATAGCAGCTACAACTACTTTACCTACAGTGTGTTTTTTGTGTTGGTTCACCCAGAGGTTGCTGGCAGCAGTGATTGCTGGATTTTTTTTTAATATTCCTGCAACATATAGAATGCAATGTTAGCATTCAGATAACCTTATTTTTCCCGTTATTAAATACTCCTTGATGAGCAGTATTGGCACTGATCCTCCCCCCAAGTCAAAGTTCACTTCATATCTGTTTCCTCTTAAATCCCTTTGCATGTGGTCAGCTTTATAAGTCATAAATAAGAGTCTGCCAACTTATTTGTTGCCTCATTGTTTTCACAAATGCTTCTGGTGTTGATCTTTCTGAGAAAATAGACACTGATTGCAATTTGGTTTGTCAAACACAGACAGTGTTTTGTAGCTGGGACACAGAATGGTAGAAGGGTTAAACATGACACGTTCCCTTGAAACAGTTTTGACTGCTGCTAATTTGAATGTTCAGTAATGGAGATCTGTTGGATGGAGGGGTTACCCTTCAGTATTAATGACTCATTGGCCTCCTTCCCAAGCTGCCTGAAGTGCTTCTCTCCCTAGTGGAAGTAATTTTGTCTTTGAAGTACTTTCCAGAGCTGTCAACTAATGTTCCACAGTTCCCAGAGGAAATAATAAGCCATGAGCGCATGTACACTGAAAATGTAGAGTCTGAAGTGAACTGTTCCTATAGGAGCCTGACAGTCTGCTTCTCTGTGGAATTCAGCTTGTTTATACAATCTTATCTGGCTAAGCTTTGGTATTTTATCTGGCAGGCAGTTCCTATGAAAAGCAGCTGTCCAAGCAGTGGGAGTGGTGCTTCTGTTGTTTTTTTTCAGAAGGTCTATAATTTCTTGTTTCATGTAAATTAAAGAAATACAATACTCTCTTGGCTACAACCAAATGCTCTAACCAGTTTTCTTTCCCTTATAAATAGCCCTTAAACTATGCTCTGCTGTTATGTCCTGTCATGGCTGGGCTTCGCTCTACCCACATTTGTTACAGGCACGTTGGTGACTTATGAGGCCAATATGAGACAGACATATCCAATTGCAAAAGGCACAGCAGAAAGACTCCTTAGATGGTGTATTCTGCAAAACACGGTTCTTCCTGTGTTGCCTTTTCTCCTCGAGAGTGATCCTGCGTGTGTTCTTGAAGGAGACAGCTGCGTTATAGATGGTGTGTCTCCAGGCCTCCCGATTGGAGGCCAGAGTAGACCAGTTATGGTGATCAATATGGCCAAGGCTGAGATGTTGTTTCAGGGAGTCCTTGTATCTTTTCTTCGGGGCTCCTCTCTTGCGGCAGCTGGTGGCAATTTTCACCATAAAGCAAGATCTTAGGGAGGTGGTGGTCCTTCATCCTGGAGACGTGTCCTGCCCAGCGCAGCTGTGTTCTCATCAGCATGACCTCTATACTTGTGACTGCTGCTTGCTCTAGAACAGAGGTATTGGTCACAAAATCTGACCAGTGGATGTTTAGGATTGTACGGAGACAGTGTTGATGGAAGCGTTCTAGGAGACGCAGGTGGTGGCGGTAGATGACCCATGATTCAGAACCCTACAAGAGAGTAGACAGCACTATGGCTCTGTAAACACTGATCTTGGTACTTTTCTTCAAGTGTTTATTACGCCATACTCTTTTGTGGAATTTTCCAAAAGCACTATATGCCTTTGCTAATCTGTTGTCTATCTCTCTGTCAATCTTACCATCTGAGGAGATGAGGCTGCCTAGGTAATTAAACTGCTGGACTGATTTGAGTTCTGATTGGCCAATGGTGATGTGGGGATGATGGGGGACTTCCTGAGGTGCAGGCTGATGGAGAACCTCTGTCTTCTTTAAGCTGACTTCCAGCCCAAAGAGCTCAGCAGCGTCTGCAAAGCAGGATGTTAAATGCTGCAGGGCTGCTTCTGTGTGGGCGACAAGGGCAGTGTCATCAGCATAAAGCAGCTCCCGGACAAGATGGTTTAGGGTCTTGGTGTGGGCCTTCAGTCGCCTTAGATTGAATAGGCTTCCATCAGTACGGTATCAAATGGAGATGCCGTCCTGATCATCGAGGTCTGCTGTGGCCCTTTGGAGCATCATGCTAAAAAAGACTGTGAATAAGGTAGGAGTGAGAACGCAGCCTTGTTTCACCCCATTCTTAATTAAAAAGGGCTCAGAAAGTGTGTTACCATACCTGACTTGGCCGTGCTGATCCTCATGGAGTGAGATGATCATTTTAAGGAACTTGGGGGGACAACCTAAACGTTCCAAAATCTGCCACAGACCTTTTCGGCTCACAGTATCAAAAGCCTTGGTGAGGTTGACAAAGGTTACATAAAGACCTTTGTTCTGTTCCCTACACTTCTCTTGCAGTTGTCTGAGAACAAACACCATGTCTGTGGTGCTTCTGTTGGCTCTGAAACCACACTGACTTTCAGGAAGGATTCCTTCTGCTATAGTGGGTATTAGTCTGTTCAAGAGTATTCTTGCCAGGATTTTGCCAGCAATGGAGAGCAGAGTAATACCACGGTAGTTAGAGCAATCTGATTTAATTCCTTTCTTCTTATACAAAGTGATGATGACTGCATCATGAAGGTCTGATGGTAGTTCGCCGAGTTCCCAACAGCGCACCACAAACTCATGAAATTTGGTGTGGAGTGCAAGGCCCCCATGTTTCCAGACTTTGTTACGTCCGGTATGACTTAATGATAGAATCAAAGAATCAACTGGGTTGGAAAAGACCTCCAAGATCATCAAGTCCAACCCTTGATCCAACAGCACCATGTTTACTAGACCATGGCACTAAGTGCCACATCCAGTCTCATCTTAAAAACCTCCAGGGATGGTGAATCCATCACCTTTCTGGACAGCCCATTCCAATGTCTGATTACTCTCTCTGTAAAAAATTTCTTCCTAATATCCAGCCTTAGCTTCCCCTGGCAGAGCTTAAGATCATGCCCTCTTGGGAAGAGACCAATGCCCACCTGGCTGCAACCTCCTTTCAGGTAGTTGTAGAGAGTGATGAGGTCTCCCCTGAGCCTCCTCTTCTCCAGGCTAAACAATGTCAGCTCCCTCAGCCTCTCCTCATAGGACCAGTGTTCAAGTCCCTTCCCCAGCCTCATTGCTCTTCTCTGGACCTGCTCCAGCACCTTGACATCCTTCCTGAAATGAGAGGCCCAGAACTGGACAGAGTACTCGAGGTGTGGCCTCACCAATGCTGAGTACAGGGGAAGAATCACTTCCCTGGTCCTGCTAGCCACACTTGTCCTGATACAGGACAGGATGCCATTGGCCTTCTTGGCCACCTGGGCACACTGCTGGCTCATGTTCAGCCTCGTGTCAATCCAGACTCCCAGGTCCCTTTCTGCCTGGCTGCTCTCCAGCCACTCTGTCCCAGCCTGTAGTGCTGCATGGGGTTGTTGTGGCCAAAGTGCAGGACCCGGCACTTGGCCTTGTTGAACCTCATCCCGCTGGAATCAGACCATCTCTCCAGCTTGCCCAGGTCCCTCTGCAGAGCCCTCCTGCCTTCCAGCTGATCAACACTTCCCCCCAACTTAGTGTCACCTGCACATTTGCTAATGGTACACTCAGTCCCCTCATCCAGATCATCAGTAAAGGTATTAAATAGAACTGGGCCCGACACTGATCCCTGAGGGACACCACTAGTGACCAGCTGCCAACTGGATGCAGCACCATTCACCACCATTCTCTGGGCCCGGCCGTCTGGCCAGTTCTTAACCCAGCAGAGAGTGCCCCTGTCCAAGGTGCCAGCTTTTTTAGGAGTATACTATGGGGGACGGTGTCAAAGGTTTTGCTGAAATCCAGATAGACCACATCATAGGATTCATGGTGCCCACCAGGAAGGTGTAATGTGTTCTGTGAAGTCACAGGCTGACTACAGAATTGTTAGAAGAGTAACTCAAAGATGTTACCATCTGTGAATTTACAGGTATGTTTTTAACCACCACCACTGTTGTCAAGAAAGTGAACATAGGTGAGCTTCCTATGTGAAGAGGTCTGTAGATCTGTAGCGTATATCGTCTCTAACAGAGGTCCTTATGGGTAAGCAGGTAGTGACAAGGCTATTAAAAAAAACCCAAAAAACAAGCACATATTAACTGAAAGGATGCAGCCAAAATACTCAAGGTTTTATGTTCAAGGATTGGACTTGATGATCTCGGAGGTCTTTTCCAACCTGGTTGATTCTATGATTCTGTGCAACTCATGCTAGGTAATAAAATGTTTCTTAAAACTTACTGAAAGCTGAAGCTTTTTGGGGAAAAGAGTGGCAATAATATTCAGTGTCTGCAGAAGAGTTTGAGGTATTTTTTGTGTAGCTTTGGGTTGCAGGTTCAAGTAAGAGAGAAAATCTGAGGAGTCCTTCTCCAACTGTGGTAAATTGTGTTCTTCATCTCTTTTACAGGAATAGTGTTTTCAGTGGGAAGTAAATTATGGTCACAAGTAAAATTCAGGTCCAAGTCTCAAAATTTAGTGGCTATGCAGGATTATCTGGCCAGTTCATAGTACATCTTTGTCTGAAAGCACTACATCTTGTAGATGAAAATGGTCCAGGTAATCTGCCCCATTCTGAGAAATCCAGGACATATTCAAGACCTAAAAGGTTAATTTTCCCTCTGTCACCTGTATGTAAGTAACATTTCATTCTGGCCTCATTTGAGACTTAAGAAGACATGACACTTGACTTCAAGCACTGTTCAAATGTCCCATTTGATGACACTTCTCAAGGTACTACACATGCAGAATTCTATAGGCCTTTTGCTCCACAAAAGGAGAATTTGATATTGCAACAAATGAAACATGAAAAATGAGCTCTGCCTAGTTCCATGTGGTATATACTGGTCTTGCCTGAGACCCAGCATCAAGCACAGTCCATTCTTTTAGCTGAAATGGCATTCCTGCTTGAAATTCAATACAGTGAGAAACTCAAAACCTAACAAGAAGTTGCTGACCTTCATTAAAAGTCATCATAAATTATGCAATGATACAGTTTTCAGTTCAGTCTGACACATGGCACCAGAGCAGTTTAGTACTGGTTGTGGCCACCCCATAGCTGGTAAAAGTGAATGATGTTGTCTGACCTGTCCCAGTTCCCTTGTGAAGAAGGAAGTTTTCTTTTTGCTGTGCTAGGGATTAATGACTTTCTGATGCTACAGAAACAGCTGATGTTAAACTTCAATAGAGATACTTTGCTTTATTCCTACAGCAAGAGTAGTGGTTCTAAATACCATCGAGGAGGTAGCTGTTATGTTCTGCAGGATTTTTTGTTTTGTTTTATTTTTTTTTATTTTAAGGTGATGTCCAATTGAGTATAACTGCTAGTGAGCAGATTATTTTGAGTTCACATAATATAATAATCTCTATATTGTTAAGGAGCATATATTCTGTACTTGAACTTTTTCTGGAAAATAAAGTTAATTAGTATTTTTTCTTAAAAGCTCTTCAAATTAGCTCTCATTTCTCCAACCTGTAATAGCTTTTAGCCGTTTTACCTGTTAAAATTAGGACTTCATCTTCCTTGTATGGAATCCTGTTTAGAGTCAGAGTTGGAAACTAATTCTTGGCATTGTTTTAAAAACAGAAACTTCAGTCATCAACGAGACATGGACTTCATTTTTTACCATGGTCTAGCCCTATAATACTAAATCCAAGAATGGTCAGTGGTCCAACACTGAAGGTAGCCTGTATCACTTGTAATCCTGCTTCTGCCTGGTTCATGTTTGGAGGAAAAAGGTAGCATTTTTTGTGGTAAGATGGGCTTTTTGTTTTAGAGGAGGTGGTTGTCTTGAAGCTGCTCAGAGGTTAGGAATGCTGGCAGTCATCTGGGGAGGCAGGTTACTGGACTGAGCACAGGTGAGGAGGTCACAGGCATAGAACAATTACTTCTTTTGTCCACTGCCCTGATGCTGGCCCAACCCAAGACAGCTGATTCAGAAATGACCCGTGTGTCTTAGGAGGACCATCATACTTCTATGACATTACTACTTCATCATCACAGACTTGCATGTGAGAATTAACTTTCTGGATTGTTGTTAATTTAAGGGGAAGAAAACAGTGTTATCAACAGATATTCCCAGATGAACTATTTGGTAAAGCTTTAGCAAGTTTGCCTTAAAGTAATTAATATACTAAAATAGAGAGGAAGGGAGATAACAGTTACCTGAGTGCTTTCAGGGGACAGATGACTAACCAGGGCATGTGCTCATTTTACCTACAGTGCACTGAACTGTACTTGCCTGCCTATTTTTCTGAATCTTTAAGGGATGCAGATTTTGGTTTAAGTTTGGTTTGCCAGTGCGGCAGGAGACAGTCTTAAACACATAGACCTGTAATGTGTATGTAATTTTAATTGCCATCTTAAGCTGAAATTTTGGGGTAAAGGTTCTCTTGGACTCTAAGGCACAGCACTGCTGTTCTTACAGTGCTGTGTTTCAAGTGAGGAAGAACTTAGATTCTAAATCTGAATCCCCAAGTTGTTTCCTTAGGACTGTCACAGAAATTTATCCGTGAATTGTGAGGGTGAGCAGGGCGCAGCGTTTGAGACTGTAGTGATGAAAGACATCTCTTGTGGACCCATACTTTACAAGGAAAAGGTATTTGTTGTGAACCTTCAGAATCATCTGTCAGAACTAGGTGAATGTAGATGGTGATCTTCTTGATGAAAGAAAAGGAATAATACCTAGCTTTGGCTCCAGAAGTTGGCTCGTGCATTCAAAAGAGTAGACACCGCACTGACTTCACCAAATGAACTTGAGAAGGTTCCCCCTCTACAAAGTCACTGTCTTGGCTGTGAATACGCTTCCAGAAATGAGTTGGGAGCTTCTTGCATTTGAGTGATTTTTAAGGACTTCCAGTCCTGTGCCTTACCAACCTAAATAACACAGTAAGGCCTGTGTAATTGGTACAGCTCTGAACAGCCTGGGAGGAGAGAGAAGAGGCAAATGTGAAGTTAAACACAACAAATTTGTTCAAGGAGTATCTTTATTTCACAGGAACTTTTCCGTTGGCGCCACCTTCTAGATGCCTTTATGTGTCCTCAGTGTTAGTATAGCCAATGTAGATAAGTTATAGGAGAATGCAGAAATAGTCTTTCTGAAGTCTTCAAAGGACTTTTTCTAGCCCAAATAACTGTGTAGGATCATAGAATAAATTAGATTGGAAGGGACCTCTGGAGCCCAGCTAATCTAACACCGTGCTCCAAAGAGGCTCAGTTTGATCAGGTTGCTGCTTAGCACATTTTTTTGTGTCCTTTGATTAGTGTAACTTAATGTCACTTAAGTGAAGTCTGTCAATAATATGCCTTGAAATTAGACTTGAAAATGAGACCTTGCAAGACATAGAAATGCAATTATAAGCTTGTTTTTACTAACACCTTTTTTCCCCTAACCTATGCAAGATTAATTTATTGGAGAAAAAAAATTCTTAGTGGCAGTTCTGTAAATGTACTTTTGGATTATACTGCTTGTTTTCAACAGTAGAATAAACTGGAAGTCTGTTAGTTTATCTGAAAAGTGTTATCATGCTAAACTCCCCATGAAATAATTTTCCAGCTAGTGCATGTTTCATGTTTAAACTATGCACAGTATTTTTAATGGGAAATGCAGTGACGCAATTTGTACACTAACAACTTCATGTCTTGAGTGTTTTTTATGCAAAGCACAACATGAGCTGCTTATATGGAATAACTTTTTTTACTTGGATGATTTAAAAGTGATTACTTTGCAATGCCCTTGAAATAACTGCTACAGAGACTAAAATATTTAAACATTTCCTTAAACTGCAGACCCTAGAAAGGCAGCTTTCCCATGGATCTTCCTCTCAAGGGAGGACTCCATGTCCATTCTATGATGTTTAGCATACGGACTAGGCAGCAGAGCAGTTTCTCCCTGCATCTCTTTCTGCCAGGCTGCTTGCTTACACAGAACCTTTTGTTATCTAGCACTTTTAGCACTTTTTATTGCTGTCAAGTTCAGCTGAAATGAAGTAAAATATTCCAAAGAGAAAAGTGATGTACCAAGAGATGCATATTAACTAACAAAGGCTAGGCAAAAAACGTATCCAACTACTCTCTTGCACTCTGCTATCATGTTTGTACCTAAGGCCTGCTATCAGTTAAGGCTATGTATTGAGTATTAAAATGCACCCTAATTCAGACTTTCAGGTTAGGAATACGCTCCTTGCCCACTTGAGATGTATGTATAAAATTAGAATCCAACTCTGAAAATACAGTCTCATGTCTAAGATGTATATCAGGCCTGCAGCAAGTAATTGCATACTACATAGCTGAAACAGGAGTTCAGAAAAAGGTTTTTTTCCCCAAAACATGGAAGTGTGGGTAGTAATTATAAACAACTCATTCGTTCTGAATGTTGTGCTGATGGACATAAAATGAAACAAAGGTTAGAATAAGTGGGAGAATTAATTTCGTCTTTTTCCATATTATAAAGAGTGTGCCTTCTCTGAACCAAATTTAAGTGTAAAATGCCCTGCAGATTGAATTATTCTGTTTGATTGATATACATCGGTACTGCTTCTCTTTCAGATGAAGTGGACTACAGCAATTTTGGGACCAACACGCTATCGAGGAAGAAGAAGGCTCTGGTGACACTCCGCAATGACAACCTCCGACGGCGTCCTCACATTAACATCAGCATGCCTCATGATTTTAGACCAGTGTCTTCCATCATTGATGTGGACATTCTTCCTGAAACGCACAGGAGAGTGAGGCTGTATCGACACGGGTGTGAGAAACCCTTAGGATTTTACATTCGCGATGGCACCAGCGTAAGAGTTACTCCTCATGGACTGGAAAAAGTACCCGGTATCTTCATCTCTCGTATGGTTCCTGGGGGCTTAGCAGAGAGCACAGGCTTGCTGGCTGTGAATGATGAAGTCCTGGAAGTTAATGGCATTGAAGTAGCAGGAAAGACTCTTGACCAAGTCACAGACATGATGATTGCCAACAGCCATAATCTTATTATCACAGTCAAGCCAGCAAACCAGAGGAACAATATTATTCGGAGCAGTAGGATGTCTGGTAGCTCTGGCCAGTCTACAGACAGCACTGCGAGTCACCACAGCTTGCCTACATCCCATGTGCTGCAGAACTTCCACCCTGATGAAATGGAGAGTGATGAAGAGGCTGACATTGTCATTGAGGGTGGTCTGGAGCCACAGCACATTCCTAAACTGCACAGCCTTACTTCCAGTAGCCTCTCTCGAATCAATGGCAGCAGCCTTAGCCACAGACTTCAAAGGGACCTGGTGCTCAACAACAACTCTGGCCGAGAAAGCAATGGCAACATCCACAAATTACTCAGTTCCTTAAAAACTGACCCCCGACACAGTCTGGTTATCCCCAGAGGAGGTATTGAGGAGGATGGAACAGTCATTACACTTTAGTACCAACTTCTGCAATTCTCCTTACAGTCTTAAGTGCCAATTGGGACAATTAACTCTTGCAACATGTTATGCACAAAACAGGGAGCTGATATTCTCATAGACCTCACGGGTGCAGAAAATTGTTGCTTTCTAGGAAACGTGGCATCTGGAGTTAGACATAAAACTGTCATGCACTGCAAAATTTGTCGGGAGAAAGCCAGAGTGCAAAATCTGGTTCATATCCCAGCCCTGAAGTGAGAACACAAATTTGTTTTAGTTGGTATAAATCTAAGCAGTCTTACAGCCTACCCATGGCAATGCTACATACTTGGGTTTGAATACATGGGTGGATGTATTAATACGTGCATGTATATGAATTAGATTTTAATAGTAACAGACATGTCTATTTGAAGTGGAACCTGGTTTTCTTCTAATACTGGCTTAAAGGGAGTGCTGCTTAACAGCCATCCCATCTTCTACTGTTACACACAGCCCTTCCGCTAACTTGTTTACACCATATTTTCAGCCTTATGTCTAATCCAGACGAGCTCTATATAAAAGTAGCTGTTTCCTACTCTGGTGGTAACAACGTTTGGGAGATGCTGCAAATACATTTTCTAAAGGAAACTGTAGATTCTATATATAAAAAAATAAGTGGTTTTAGAGGCCCGAGGCGGCCGTGTGTAGGGATGTAGCCGTGACTGCTGGGGCACGGTCGCCACCTGCGGGCCAGCGCTGGGAACGCGTGGAGGCACCGAGACACGGCGGGTTCAGCGCCTCTGTGTGGTGGTGTATTCTTTTCCGATATTTATTAGATAATACCTCTTGATTTTTTTCCCCATCATCTCTCTCTTTTTTTTTTTTTTTCAAAATCATGGTTCACGTGAATTTTTAAAGATGCAAGCAAGAAAGCAGCAGAAGTGGAAGAGTGTGCTAGGACTGTCCCCTTCACCTCAGAGCTGACACAATCCCTTGTACCTTTGGGGCCACCTAAATCCACAAGGTCTTTCCTTACAAAAGATTGGCTGATTGCCATACAGAGCAGGAGGGGGATGCTGACTGAGTCTCAAACCTAACTTATTTTTGGACTCTTCTAGTAATAAAGCTTAACGTCTACACACAGGATTTCTAGAAACTTAAAATATAGTGGATGTTTGTGATGGTCAGACACCTTTACTGGGTGCTGACTATTGGGTGACCAGTGACTGTTGAGTCACTACCTGTCTGCTTCTGAAAATGCCATGAGTCTAAGAAAGTGATTTAATCCAAAATATTTTGTTATATCTCCATCAGTGTAAGAAACAAAATATAAATGTTTTACAATGTATTTTTCTATTTTTAGCTTGTGTCATTTGCTCTTTGTTTTTAACTTTGTAGTACATTAAAGCTTTTTTTATATGGTGGAATAGACATTTCTTAAATATTGTATGAATATGAAAATTCAGAAGTCTTGGTTTGAAGAAATTACATTCCATTTTGGAATCTGTAATGGCTGGAAAAAGGATGTGTGGACTAATTCATTGTTGCTAATTTAGAATACCTGTGGAACAACCAGTCTTCTGCTCATTGTTAAATATCTTTGGGACATTGAACTTAGTTTATTTCTTTTAGATTTGCTTTAAAAGTTTATTTTAAAATTCTTTCACTTACTCTAATTAAACTTTTTCTAGGTATCAAAGCAGCTATAGAGCTGTACTTATTTTTACTGGCACAGTAAGAATAGATCATTGATCCTGTTCGTCTTAAAACTGTGTTTGTACTTTACCAAAGGTTTTTCATTTTTAAAAAAAATCTGATTATTGGTGCAGTAAAAAAAAAAGAATAGCTGAATATGCTTCAGTCAATCAGACCATCTTATCAGGAAAACTTTGTTACACCTTAAATAAGACTACTTTTATGAATAAGTGATTTGTCTGGCTGAAGTTACTTGTTTTTCCTTATTTAACTGATGACAATGTGACCTATCTGCAATAAAATGTGCACTGTCTTACTTCTAAGCTATATTCTTTCCCTGTGCTCAAGCATTGATGTGGAAGTATATCCCATCCTGTGAAAACAAGGTATCTGGGTTGGATGGCTCTTCATCTATGTAACCATTTTAGTAATGATTTTCTCTGTATTAGTACAGACTTTGATTCTGCTGCTTGATCTCAGTGATACTGAGTTTCTTTCCATAATGTTTTTTTTCCCAGTACTGCTTTTACTAAAGGGTACTGTTACACTGATTTCTTTGGGAACCCTCTCATAGCAGGGCCAGCTGCAAACCTCAGGGCTTTGAGGGTTAATTCTGACTCCTCAGAAAAAGCCTAGGATACCTCTGGCTTAGTGATCTGCTGCTGCACTGCACTCCTTTGCCTGGAGCCTTCTGGATGTCACTGTCCAAAGAAACCGTGCAGTACAATCTATCCAAACTCTTCTACCTCATTCATCGGAGGGGATAAGAAGCATAATTTGTGTTTCACACACATGTACCCAAGATGAATTACAAACTAAGAACACCCAAGTATTGATGTGTCAGCTTTAGAGCCAGCAGTTTGTGAAGTAACTTTTAAGGCTTGCAGACATTTTGTGCAACGTTTTGGGGTGAGGAGGGGTGGGGGGGTGGAAAAAGCAGCTTCTCTTTTGAATGCCCCATGCTGATGCCTGAATCTGTGTTACACCAATTATCCTCTCACGGTGAGCTCCCTTCCCACCTCAGGCCGTTATCAGAGCAATCTGCATGGAAACGCGTCTGAGTTGTTCGGGCTTCACAGACCGGGACCCCTTCGGCTATGAGATTAAATTGCCCAGCTGGGCTGTAAAGGTGGGCGACTGAGGGAACAGAGGCGCGCCAGCCCTCCTTAAAGGGCAAATCCTCCATAAGCGCTCCCGGAGAGGGAGCCGCGTTTCTGTCCCAACGCTTCCGAGAGGCGGCGGGGACAGCAGGGCCTGAGCTTCCAACAGGCAGGCGCGACTCCGTCCCCGGACACTGGCGATACGTGAACTCAGTCCCGGCGCGGCCGCTTCCCGTCTCCCAGGGCGCGGGGGCCGGAGTTGGGAAGGCGGCTCCGCCCGCCGGGAGCGCGGCTGCGCCGGCCCGCCCCTGTCATGTGAGCGGCCGCGACGGCCCATCCCGGCAGGAGCGGGGGGTGGGATGGCGGCGGCGGCGACCGGAGCGGGCGAGGGGAGCGGAGCCGAGCTGCCTTGCGCCTGCCCCGGCGCGGACAGCGGGAACGTGTCCCAGAGCCACAGCAGCGCCTCCGGCCTCGGGGAGCCGGAGGACGAGGACGCCTCGGAGGCGTCGCTGAGCGCCACCGCCGCCGCCTACTCCGCGTACCTGCTCGCTGACCGCAGCCTCTTCAGCGAGCAGGTGGGCGAGGGGCCGGGCCCCTCGGGGGGGGTCCTGGGGACAGGGAGCAGTGGCAGGCCCGGCGCCGGGAAGGGAGGGGGTATCCTGAGAGCGCAGCCCTCTGGAGCCGGGCGCGCTCCCGCTGTGGTGCTGTGCAGGACAGGACGTACCGGTGTGTCGAGTCCCTTGTGCTCAACAAAGACAAGGAGGGGAAAGCTGCGCGATTTCTGTGAGATTCGTTTTAATGGGGACGATGTCTGTACTCGGTAGTGTTATTTCTGAGAATCTGGTTTTCGTGTTTTCAAGTACCTTTAAAGGATTTCTGTTTTGCAGATAGAAAGCTTAGACAAGAGTCTAGAAGACTTACTGACCAGAGTGGATGAATTCGTGGGAATGCTGGACATGGTATGTGTAACTTGCATGTAGTTGCGTTTTTAATTAATGCTTGTGTAAATAAGACACGGAGAGGAAGAAGCCTTCTGTCTAGGTAGGTTCAGTATGAAAACACATTTGGTAATTAGACAGCTTGTGGATATAACTGCCAAATTTCATGTCAGAGCAAAATATGGCCATATAGCTTTGTGGTCATACAATCATGTAATTGTTTAGGTTGGAAAAGACCTCTAAGATAGAGGCCAACTGCTGACCTAGCACTGCCAAGTCCAACATTAAACCATACCCATAAGCATCACATCTACACATCTTTTAAATACCTCCAGAGATGATGACTCCACCAACCAGTTCCCTGGGCAGCCTGTTCCAGTGCTTGGCAGTCCTTTCAGCAAAGAATTTTTTCCTAGCTGCATGTTTACATAGCTTTATTTGTATACTTATCCATGTACCTACAGAGAATCCCATTTTGAATGGTGAAATGACACGTTTGAAAGAACAATGTGATATTCTGCTTCTCCTTTAAAATACGTAAAGGTACACTCCGTGGGTTCTAATCTGAGTTGCCAAACCTCCAAAGCTAGAGGGGGACCCTCTTATCAGAAAGGCAGCTTTGTTTTCACTTTTGCATTGGGTTAGATGGGGGAGCTGAATGAAGAGTTCCTATAAGCTGACACTGGTATACAGGCACATGTAGCACATGTAGTTCTGCACAACTCTAAGGGGAACTTCATTCTAGGATTTTTTTATTTTAATAGCAGTAAACCAAGACTTTCTGTCCTGACTTTTTTAACAAACCTGAGGAAAAGTACGGGTAGTAAAATTTAAGTAAAAATTTTAGTTTAATATGTCTACTTCTTTAGTATGTCTTGGAAAATGTTCCATCTCAGTTCTAAGGAGATGTAGTAGCCTACTTTTAATATAATTATAAAGGTAAATATTAGCCTGTGCAAAATAAATTTTCTTCAAAATTACTTCGAAATTATACAAAAAAGCTAGTGTTTTGGTTTTAATCTAGTATTTCTGTACTGATTTTAACCTGGTGGTTTTAAACTCTGAATTTTAATCTGTTGATTGGAGCACAGTTCTAGTTTCCAGAATGAAATCTGTTAAACGCTTTGTTTCATTCATTGATTTTTGTATTATTTCTTTGAATTGTCTTTAGATTCGAAGTGATTCCTCTCAAGTTGTCAATGAAAGTATACCTCAAATTTACACAAAAGCAGTAGAAATGAGGCAGATATATAGGAAGATCGACAAACTAGAGGTAGGTATTTGATATCTCTAGATGCATTCTGTTTCCTAACACAAGGGGGGGGGAGAATCAATGATGTGCCATGTCTGTGTGTGTGTGTTCATGCATGCATGTGGAGTGGGCTCAGGCCAGTTTTGTTCTCCATGTCCAATCTGGGTTCAATACTTCAGGGTTAATAACGAGAACACAATTTATTAATAATTTCTGGACACTGTAAGCATTCTAAACATTTTTGGATCTTTTTTTAACATCTTTTTTTAAAACATCTATTTAAAAAAAAAAAAGGATTTTTGTTTATTGACTGCTCAAAGCAAGGCAGTTTTTATAGTCTTTCAAAGTTACTGTCCTCAGAGACAAATAGAATGAGAGGTCTGTTGATTCCTGATAAAGCTTCAAAATTGTGATACAGATCCTTGGTCTTTCTTTTAGTAGTAGTAAGTCTAGATTCTAAGAAGTCCAGATGAGTTACTTGACAGGTAAATAGAAAGACTGATTGTTTTATTAGATTTAACCTGGTGTTCAGCCTTTTAAGTGTCTCAAGTAATTTTTAGCAATAACATGGACTTGTAGGTGGAAGGGAGCATGAAGTTCTTGACTCCTCATTTAAGTAATGGATCGTTCACCACTGTTGTGCAATACATAATCCTGTTTTTTTAGTGAAAATGTCTTGTTTCTGTTGGTTTTCTTTCACACTAGGCTTTTGTGAAAATGATTGGAAATAGCGTAGCTGGACTGGAAGAACGGGTCATAAAGGCAGAAACAGACCTTGGAGCTTTTCCAAGCACATTCAAGAAAATCTTGCACACAATCAGCATACCATCCTTCCTTAATGTAAGTAAATTTTAGTTACCATGTGACCAGCTTAGTTGCTCTACTGACTAAAGCAGATTATTAAATTAATAGTAAGTTTGTTACATATGCATCTGAATTTAACTTTTATACACTTCATTAGGATTTTTACAAAGTTTTCAGGCTTAATTAAAAGACAAAAAACACAACCAAACTTAAAAATCACAATTCCTTACAAGGATTTGTGTAACTTAGCAAAACAAGTCTGAGACACAAAGAAAGGAACGTGAAGGGCACAAACAAGCACATAATGCACAAGCCTTTATACTGAAGCACCCCTGATCTCTGATGATATGCAAAGCAAGTAGGAAGAGCCTGTACAGGCAAGACTGTTAAAGCATAGTTAGTTAATTTCTCATCTCATTCCTTCATTTTCCTTGATGTTTAAGTTTAGAGTGCTGTCATTTTTTTCTTTAAAAAAAAAAAAAGGCAACACAAAGCTGCTATTTATAGGCCAGTTACAAAAACAAACAACTACATAAGTGGCCTTCAAGAATATTCAACAGTGTTTTCTGTTTGTTTTTTTTTTCCTAAGAACAGTTATCAACCAAGGCAATATAATCTTCAATTGAAAAGTTTGGTAGTTCTAAGAAAGTGCCTTCTTTTTCAGTGGTGCATGGGAACACTTCATCAGCTTAGCTGTTTTTTCACAATTGATAACGAGAAAACTCTTAAGAAGTGTCAGCAAGCTGAACCTGTCATGTCCAGTGGTTTCTTAGTTTGAGTATGGATAGCAATAAAAAACCACTCAGAACTTACTGGCATTAATTGATTAGCTAAAAGGCAGGTTACTGTTCTGCAGTGCTACTGAATATTGCATACTAAAATACCTGCTTTCACTAGTAAACACAAACATATCTGAATGAAAATGCTTATAGAGATTTCTCCTCATGGTTTGGAAAAGAAGGCTTTTCTCATGTCATGATTTTCATTGTAGCTGTAGTTTGTATTTTCCAGGTGCAGTTTTAATTTAGTCAAGGTCCTCCCCCCCCTTTCCCTTTAAATATATCTGTTTCTTTATAAAAAGGATATATTTTGTACTTCTCAAGATGTGTATTTGTAATCTCACTTTCAGATTTTGCCCAAAGTTCTTCCCTTGTGAATACCAGTCAGTGTAAAGTACAGTACTATAAGACTTCTAGTATCACTAAGGACGTAGACTCTGAAAAGATAAAAATGTTTACTGAGCAGCTGCAAAAATAACTAATCATAAATGTGTGCTTAGGCAACTGTAGGTACTGTGCCTGCCTATGAATTTCCTCACTGGATTGAAATTATCCCCTTCTTACACATAGGCAAATATAACACCTCTTAAATCAGTGGGTTGCAGAAGACCTGTGCCCTTAGTTTCCCTTTCTTGCAAGGTGTTTTCTGATAGGACAGTACAGGATAGGAGATGATTCTAAAAATCAGAACTTTGATTTCAGATGTTACTTTTGCATTTGCAAAAATTTGTGGTGTTGAGAACACTGATTATATCTACTAGTTATAGATCAGATCTTTGTTTATAATTTTTAATTTCATCACAACTTGAATGCCAAAACAAACTTAGAGAAATTAATACTATAATAAAGTTAACAACATATAATTTAATAAATCAGCAATTTTGTATATAACAGGAGTTTATGTGCTTATGTCATATGGAGTACAAGTATACAGTTCAACTGAATATTCCACTTTGCTGTTTTGTAGGTATGCTTACTTATATCGTCATCTTGGTATTGCAAAAGCATTCCAAACTCCAAGTATGCTAATAATATTTGGTGTTCTTTTAACTTTATTGTTGGTGAAGACTCTAATAAATCTTGATTTATTAGATAGCATTCTATTTAAGGCCACTTATTGAAAACATACACTGGGTCTGTGTTGTGTTGCAGCATTATTTATATGCAGCAAGACTGACGCAGTAATCAGCAGTGGTCCTTGTCTCCTGCCATTTGGTATAGCAAAACAATGTATGGTTAATATTTAAAAGAAACATGTACACTTTTCCTGAAAAACAGTGTAGCAGCTCTTTTCCAGTCCACTACCAGATTATTTTTAGCTGTGTGTCATATGAAGAAGCTCAACAGGAGCAGCAGCCTTCTTGACAGCAACATCTACTAGGTGTATTTGTATATGAAGACTTTTTTAACTAACTAAATGAGAACACAGGCCTAGGGTTAACTCAAAAGAAGCGGCTGCAGAGAACTCGAAGGTTGGAGCAGAAAAGGTAAAGGTATTTGGCTTTGAGAGGATGAAGGTTTCAACAACTATACCAGTTTGACCCCTGCAACACTGGCATATCATACACCTTCCAGGACTGAGTCTGTTTAGGTGCTGGAATGGCAAGTATCAAAACCTGCATTTCTTCAATAACATTAAGAATATGCCAGACTCGTCTGAGCTATGGTTAAGAATTCACTTGATTAAGGAGGTACACCTTAAGAACTTCTGTTGTTTTGCATTTTAGCTCTGTAGGCTTTGTTTTAAAATACTTTTTTAAAAAATAAACCTGTCTGATTTTCAGAAATCGTCTTCCTCGCGTCAACAACAGACTCTCTATGAACCTCCAGTCCTCTTCAAGACTGAAGACTATTTTCCATGTCTTAATGAAGCACCTTATTGATGATTTTTGCTTTGGGATTAATGTGAATCAGCCAGAACAGAGACAGCCAAGTGAACAAAAGAAATGCTAACCTCAAAACAGTGGCATTTCTGGGCACTATTGATGACATATTGCCATTCTGGTTCTCATTGTCTTCCTTCAGGCAGTATTTTCAGGTAATCTTTGTTTGTGTTCGTTATTTCAAAAATCTTCCTAAAACACCATATAAATTTTCAGATTATTTTGGGGAGAGAATTTAAGAATACTTTGCCATTAATTTTTTTTTATAGGAAAATAATAGGAAACATACTTTTATATATAAATTCTTTAACACGTAAATGTTTGTGCTGCTGCAAGTGTAAAATAGCTGTACCACAAGGATGGTTGTTATTTTGGGTTTTTTCTAAATGTAATGATGGAGATGAAAGAAAAACTATGCATAAAACCATCTACTCCAAGGTTTGAAGCCTGGTCCCTGCAGTTTGTACAGAGAAATGTACCACATTGGGGTATACTATTTGCAAGGGGAGGAAGGGGAAGCTCATCAGGGATGTGACTGGATCATAGAATCGTAGGATCAGCTGGGTTGGAAAGGACCTCTGAGATCATTAAGTCCAACTCTTGATCCACATGACCTAGTCCCAGTTCACAAAGCAAACATCCCGCTCCCACTGACGATCCTCAGATCACAGTGACCAAGCCTCTGATTAGTGCATCATTGTATTGTTTGATGTGTAGCCAGGTGGACATGAGATAGATACATCTATATCTATAGATACATATAAAACAAACATGCTGAAAACTTGAGGCAGGGATGTGCCTGACTGAGCCTTAGTCAGGCACCTCACCAGACTGTTTTCTTTTCCCTCACAACTCTCCATGTGGTTACTGGGACTTGTTGATTGCAATTTATATTGTCAATAAACTAATAGCTATCTAAACCCTGTTGTGGTCTTGCATTTCACCGGACAGTATTGGACGGCCCCTTTCTTTCTGACAACCTTTTTGCATACAGCCTCATATAATACCTAGCAGGTGTTAATCATAAATTGTCACTAGAAATACCCAAAATTCAGATTTTGGAGGAATAAGGAATGCTTTAGGGAAACAGTATGTCTGCACAGAAAAGGGTATGGATTTGCAGAGCAAGGATTATATATTAATAGATAAGGCTTTGAAAAGCTTATGTTCTTGTCTCCAAACAGCAGAAGGGACAGGGTTGTAAGCAGTATCTGAAACAACATTGAGTAAAAATGAAAACAAAGATCATGAAGTCAGAATTAGTAGTCTCCAAAAGCAGTCTTGATGTAAAACTTACCTGAATTTTAACATAAAGAGTCTAAAAAAATAATTGTATGTAAACATGCAGAAAGGAACAGACATGACATTGAAGATGGGCTCCTCTTCCACCTCCCATACTCCTCACTTTCATAAATAATTCACTATTCAGATTTTTCACTGCAGCAACAATTGCATTTCTAAAAAGTGTGGTACCTTTCAGTTTATGCATAAATAATGCTTGAAGGTTTATCCCTCAGTGAGATCTAATGAAAGTACATACCTCTAACTCAGTGTACCAACAGAAAGCTACAGTCAAATACTCTCAAGTGCACTAATGCTGACATGGAAAAAAAAAAGATAACTTTAGAACAGCTTTCTAATTAAATGAATCAACTGCTCAAATAAAAGCTTTGTCCTCTGCTAAGGTGAACCAAAATGGAGTTGCATTTAAACAGATAATATTTTAAATAATAAAGTTTTCAGTAAGTTTATACAGCTGAGTATTTGTCTTACAATATTGTTCATGTTAATGAGAGAAAAAAATAATATATTCTGAAGTGGGAGTTTATGTTAAACAGCTGTATGAAAAAAAAAAGGGCTGTATCTTCAAAGCACACCACAAAAAAAATTTATGCAGTTCTTGTAGTTAGTATAGTTCTGTGTGTGGAAATGGTCCAAAATATTTTTTATTACTGAAAATAATGGACAGTACCTGGAAGATTCATTAAGAAAATACTATAAAACTACAGACAATAAATAAAGTGTGGCTTTTTTAAATACATGATACAGAATAGCAAGGTCACAGTTCACCTGTGAGCTATAGTCTAGAAAAGTTGTAAAATTAAGACGTCCTCATAACACTGACAAAATGCACACATGCACTCTGCTGTTGAGTTTGTACCACCTTGGCTGTCTCCTCATTCATGATCAGTCTCACAAGCAGGAATTACACCAAAAAAATCTCAAGTGTTCACACTGAGTAAAGAAAGACTGTGACTATTCCTTTATTCTGTCTGCTGTAGTTACTTTGTATTAGTGTGGAACCAGAAACTATATTGTGAATTAGGCTCAATATTTACTGTTTCTGCCAGCTGTAAATAAAATCTAAATCTCAAAATCCACTGATACCAATATTCATAGACCCAGGAATCCATAATTGTGTCTTTCATTGCACAATGTCTGTCTTTCTCTTTTTGTTTGAGTTCCAAGATGCAAGGCAGAAACTGTAGGGCTTTATTACCGGTTTTTAACATGAAGAGGTCTTCAGCTCGAATTGATGTGAAGCAGGATGTGATTACTGTGCTGAGCTGCTAAAGGTTGGTTATCAAGCATGTGAAATGAGCTAATGTTTAGTATCAAATTATTAAAATCAACAGAAATCTTACTATTCTTCTATGGCATGAAGCAAACATTTTAAAGCAGTCCTAGCAGAAGTAATGGTAAAAGTTTTTATATTCTTATAGTTACATACATTTTAGGCTAATGTTAATTAGCATTAGCCTAATGCTAATTTAAACTAATGCTGCAGCTTTCTAAAAGATACATACATCATTTACTCTATGATGTATGTAAATATGTAGCAGAAGCTCTATTCACAAGCTGTGCAGATTGGACTGAATGTCAGAAGTCTACATTTTTCATAGCTCCTGGACAAAAATCAATGTCATCTGTCTTATATAAATATTTAGTTATATGATAAACTATGGCTGAAGCAGGCACATAAAGATTGATATTTGTATTTAATTATTTTTGGACCGACATATTTTGTTCCACTTGAGCAGTGCTGCAATAAAGTGCAAAGAAATTACAGATGAATGCACATTATGGAAATTAAAAGAAACAGATTTTATGATTTATCTGACCAAAAAATATAATAAATTGTTTAAAGATGCACTAGATTACATTGACATCAAAACCTGTGGCATTTCATTACTTTTGCTGACAATAACTATCAAAGTTAAGGGGTTTTACCTGCACTACTAAGAAATTAGTAGCAAACTTAATTTGGACTCTGTCCTGCACAGGAACTGTTTCCAGATACTAAGCTCATAAGCTGTAGAGAGTGATCCTGAGTGAAAGACCTTCCAGAATGAGAAAGAAGAGCTTGCGTCTTCATCTATGAAAAGTACTTTATATTTGGAGTTGGTAAATATTTTAAGATTCCCTAAAAAAAAAGAAAAGAAAAAAAATAGAAAACATTTTTAAGTGATGACATTTTTAAACTCCCTCAGTTTTCAAAGAAAAGAAAAGAAATCTAGTCTTGGACCAGCTACCAAGAAAATCCTATGTACCCAGACCGAAGCCCTGCCTTGAAAAGCCAAAATCCCTTTCAGATATATCTCTGGTCAAAGAGGATCATAATGGAGGTCAGTAATCTTTCTAGCCACTGCAGCTAAATCCTTCAGGTATCCGGAGTTTTAAACGGCTGGGATTCACATCCCCGTAGGAGCTGAGCTGCTGTGGCAGGCTGTGTTATAGTGGCAGAGCAGAGGCCTTGTCCACATGGCTGCTTTTGTTGATGCTACTTTAAGCCGATGGGTGGTAGTATAGCCTAAAGGTAGTAGTACAGCTGATCAGCTCCAGCTGATCTCGGAGATTACGGAAGTTTTCTTCACCTTTTGCTTGGGGTTATCTACTTGCAAACTCTTTCAATGCTGGTCATTTTTATGATTTTGCAAAACAGCGTAAGTAATATGCAAATGGTACATGATGATCAGAGTTTTGAAAGTGCTAAGTAACAAGCAAAGCAAAAAAAAAGAGGAACAGAAGGTATTGCTCCTGGGCAGTACAAAACAACACTGGGGAGACAGAATGCAGTCACCTGGAGATACAGAATGTGAAAAAGAGAAATTGAAATAATGCCTTCGGAATTATAGCAGACAAAAGGATATGGCAGGAAAACCGAAATATCCACTGTCTAAAATCCACCTGGAAGACTCAAAATGACATTTAATTCTTGTCAACTTTAATATTGGCTGTACATTATTTGATGGACTGTTAAAGTAATAAAAAAAGACATTAAAATTGCATAAGCAGTCATAAAATACAATGTTTTCAGTCCAATGTGCTATCTATACAGGATCTCAAATAGTCTTTAAAAAAAGTATTTTGAAAATACAGGTAACTAACTGTGCTGACATAAGTAAGAAAAGGAGCTGAATGTTAGCAAGGATTTCCTTAGAGGGTTCTGAGTGAAAAGACAAAGGAATGAAATTCATGAGGGGAAATAAGCACTCGCTGAGGGAAGAAGGATAAGTATCCAATTTGATTTATCATCTCCCACGGTTCAGAAGCTGTAGGTTTCTTGAGAATAGCTTAATGCGTACATTATTTAAAAATAAATTAATTGCCATCTGTTCCTTACAGGTGACACCATCGGGAGTTTCTTTACAAGCAAGAGTTCTAGAAAGCAACCTTAAAGGAAAAGCAAAAGAAGAAATTCCCACAATCCTAAGACTCTAAAAATGAGGGCTGACACTAAATATGACAGGAGTACCTGAAATGTTTCTCTGAATGTGAGTGAATCTAAAAGGTTTGCAGAGAACTGCAGAATGGCAGAAAAGCTGGTTCTGATTGATTCATACAAAAAAAAAAAAAAAAAAAGAAAAGAAAAAAAGGGATGGTAAGAGCTTTATTCAGGAATGGAGAGGCAGAAAATAGCATAGCCAGGAGATAAGCCAGGACACATTCTAAGGCATAAACTTGCAGTGACACAGCATGAACAGATGAGGGCAAGATCCCTGAACTGGGAAGTCTGACTGAAGATCCACAACATACATGACATACACATGATATTGTTATTTATTCACAGTTTAGGACCTTGGGTTTATTTTTATTTTTTTTGCTCCAGGGTGCACTATTCCCAAGTACAGTTTTAGGAGGGGCTTTAACTGTGCTTGAACTGTGGACTAGTTCTAGTGTGTGTGTCTGGACTGGGTTGCTGTTACTGCCTCTTGTTACTGCCTCTCTCATGAAAGCAGTAGGATTTGCAGGTAGAGTCAGCCAGACCATTGGAATGTTCTGGCTAAAAATCAGTCCTGCCAAGCCAAACAGTCCAACCCCAGTGTTGATGACCTGGCACAAGGGTGGGTGGTGACACTTCTCTACTCCCAGCCATCCCCCTGAGAGGGCAAGCAAAGCACTTTCCCTGGCAGTGTCTCCCCGTGTACAGCCTGGGAGATGCCTGCTATGGAATTAGCATCTGTTTCCTTCATGTTTCTTTGATTAACCCTTCCCTCTAAAGGGATGGTTTTGCAATTTGTTTGGAAGCATGGAGGGAAAGAAGAACAAAAAAAATTAGGCATTGAGAATAGCCTTTTGGTTGTCATTACAGAGATGTCTGTGTGCCTGCTCAGATGCTTGCTTCCAGTGATGTTTTATCAACTCAAATACAGTGGTTCAAATGCAAGTGATAAGCAGTGCCCTTATTCTTGGTGTCAGAGGTTGTTGGGAATTTTTTGGAAGTGCCTGTAGTGTCTAAAATCCAGTATATTGTTAAGGGAAAAAATATTTGAGGGGAAAAATACTAAACAATATAATTGAACAAAAATTGTGTTTTCTTTCTGGATTTATTAGCTTGACTTTTCCTGGATTTAATTGTGTTTCTGTAGTCAAAGGAAGGAAAACACAAAGCCATAATGCCAGAGAAATCTTGCCTAAGGAAAATCAACTATGATGTTGTTAGCTAACAAGGTAGATGAGCAGTGCCGTTGCAAACTCACTGCATGTACCAGTGAGATAAGTCAAGGTTCTGACAAGTGAGTTAGATGAAATTATGAGAAGGATACAGAATCAACAATAGAAAGAGGTCAGCAAAAGCAGGGTTATATGAGACACCACTGCCCATCTTGAATAGCATTCTGGCTCTCATTATCTTGCACTGTGGAACTGCCTCTTTAAGTGGGTGTAAAATGGTTTCTCTTGGGATTGGATATAGCCAAAGACTTGCTCAGGAGTTTAGCTGACATGCTACAACTGCTCTTGGGTATTCATTGTGTGCTGCTGGCCATGCGCTACATTTAGGTCAAGATGAAACTCAATGAAACATTTAGCTTGAACATCAGGTTTCTCCTTACAAATCTGCCTGAACTACTGTGCTGAACTACTTGGTAGGACAGGCATAGCCCCAGGGTAAACCCCAGCACCCTGCAGGAGTACAAAGACTGAACCAAAGCTGTGTGATGAATGCAGATGTGATGGTGCTGGTGTTTATATCTGACTCGAATGGGTCACTAATATGGATATTGCAGGGATTGTGAAAAGCCTGTGTCAGGTAGGAAAGCTGCTGGAGAGGAGATGATGGGGGAGTGACATGGAGGGATAGACATAGACCTTCTAACTGCAGTGAGTTAGTTCAGTTCAGGGCCACAAAGACAACTAAGGGACTGAAACATTTCCTATGAGGAACATCTGAGAGAACTAGGACTGTTCAGCCTGGAGGAGAGAAGACTCAGGGGTAAACTCATCAGCATGTGTAAATGCCTGGGAGGAAAGAAGGGAGTGAGGGGAGAAGGACACCAACACTTCTCAGCAGTGCTCGCTGGTAGGACAAGAGGCAATATGCACAAAAATAAAATCTCCTTGCCAAAGCATCTTCTCTGTTGCATCCCACGTCCGTATTTTTGAACTATGTTCCCACCGGCTTCTTTTAATATCCTCTAATTCTCTTATTGGAGGGCACAATCAACAGTTATGAGCCATCTCTGTTGCTCATCCTCTTCTAGTAATGTCTGTAATTTCCTTTCCATGATCTCTTCCCTTGGCTGAAGAATCCTAGAATGGCCTGGGTTTGAAGTGACTGAAGTTTTGAAGCCCCGTTGTTTTGTTTATGAAGCTTCTATGACCTTGTTGCCTTCCTCTGATCCTTTACCACTTCTGCTGTATTCTATTTGAGGTCAGAAAACTAGGACGGACTACCCACATAATTTAATGCATAAGCAAATCAGAGGTTTAAATACTACCACAATCTGCCTTCTTCTTGTCTCTTTTCTAATTATTCCCCAATATCGGATCTTCTTTCTTGTCTTCTTCTGAATATTTAAACTGCTGATTTCCAGGACCTACCAAAACTGTGTGATCTTATTCATGAGTAACTGCTCAAATTTAATTTCTGACTCATAAAGTGGTTCATATACAGGGATATTTTAATGTAATGGCTAAATATGTGGCTGTTAAGCAGGAGGTGCTTCCAGTTAGTAGGATGAGGTTTTGCTAAAACAAAGGTTACTGCCTATGTGGATCTTATATAAAAAGTAGTAGATTTCAGCGTTATGCACAGAAGTTAAAATACAGATGCTGTGGGAGTCAGTCTGTGTGTGAATATGCCACTACTGGAGGTCAACAGCTGATCTAGTTGTCTGACCTCTTTATGTATTTGTGCTCACCTGGGCTGTTGTTTAACTTTTGTTATCACAACTACAGAGCAGTGGTCCTGGAAAAATGGTGTTTAAACTCAACCCGAGGTACTGTGCTGAAGCAGAGAGCCCATGAAGTGTCCTAACAGCATGCTCCAGATACTCTTCAGCCCACTGTAGCCTTGGAGGAGAGAGGTAACATGTTGAGGAACTGACAGAAGCTCTCTTCAGTGTTCCCAAATCCTTTTTTTTGTGCCAAAAGTCCTTTCAGGGTACACTCTCCTCCCCCTTCTTTCCCTTAACTTCCCTGTACCCAGAGGCTGCGTTTCCTCTTAGTTTCTCCATGTCAGGGATGCAGGGGAAGCACTCCGAGCATTTGCACAGATGGAGAGTGACATTTCTTATAGAGGCTCCTGCTTCAAGCTAGTTGAGAGCAACCATGCTGAAGGTTTTCCTCTGATTGTTTTCTGAAGCCAGAACCCCAGTAGTCTGACCCATGTTGAGGAACATCCAAAATCTGAAGTCGGCACTTCATTGCCCTGTTCTGGTGAGATTTGTGTCCCTGTACTCTCAAACATTTAGATGAGCCTGAAGAATGTCAGCTGGGGAAGGTGCTAGGCCCCTTGAGAGAAGGGTACTGCCTGTTCAACACTCCTTTGGACAGCAGTATTCCCACATTTTGTCCCCCAAGCTTTTGCTTGGAATCTAGCCCTTAGGACTGTTGTTTGTTCCAACTCCTCCACCTGCTCCCCTCCAGTGGCAGAGGGTTTGAATGGTTGGAACTAGATGATCTTTAATGTCCTTTCCAACTCAAACTATTCTGTGATTCTGTGATGATGATTAATCACACGCTACTTTTATCTTGCAGTGTGTGGGAAGAAGTTAAGTCAATGACTATTCTACAGTGACAGTCCGCTGTTTTCTCTGTAAGGGTTTTGTGGTTGTGGTCAGCTGATAACAGTACAGCACTGAGAAATGAGGTATAGCCTTGCTTTTGTACTCTTGCTCTTTTCAGCTTAGTTCTTTTCATTTTCTTCAGCATCTGAGCATTATGATCAAACTAGAAAGCAGCATGCCGTCTTGCAAGAAAAATTAACATCTCTAACTGTGTTAAAGTTGAATTTTTTTGATCTGCTACCCAACCTGGATTACTTCAGAGGTGAAATGGCAATACCAATTTGGGTCTCACAAGCAAAGCCTGGCCAAACTAGAACAGGTTGAATATTCTCAAATATTCTACCACAATTTTTTGTCCCATTTTCCTTTTACAGTTTTAAAAATATGCAGTTTTCTAGTTGATTGATAGAGCTTTGGGCATAATTTTACGGCTCACTTATGGTTCTTGTCACTATATATGATGTCATTCATATGCGATGTATTTATAGTCATATGAATACTGTTGGACCTAGGGTCACTTATTAAGAGTGTCTGGGAAAAACAGATTTGTTACATTTAGAATTGCTCACAAACCTTTTGTCTGAGTGGTTTGACTTGTGGAGAAACTGCTTAGAGTTGTATGTAGAAGAAGGCTGGGAGGCATACACACCTCCTCAGCCGGGCTTATGTGTGACAGTGCCATCATAGGTCTGTCCTAGTCGGTGCAGACACCTAATTGTATCTGATAGATACCAATTGATGGAATGAATTAATGATTCAAAACATTAATGATGACAGGCATTTGCATCAACTGGACTCACCAGAGCATGCACATGTGAAAAGGTTCATCTCAAGCCTTCTTAAATGTGTCTAAACCTGCCTGCAACCAGCTGGGAATCTGCATAGGCAGGAGCTGGCTGGCTGTTCCTTCATCGCTTGCAGTGTTGCTGGAACAGAAATCTGCAGGCTGAAATCCACGATGCTGCTGGGGCCTTCACAAATAGGCACATTGCTGCAGAGCCCTGCTTAGGTGGGCTCCCTTGCCAGATGGAGGGGAATACTCAACTGTGTGCATGCAGACCTCTGAGAAGACAACAGGTGACCTGAGATCTGCCTGGGGTTCCTTCCTCCACCAAAAAAACATCTGTTCAGTCCTGAGTTTCCACAGATGTAGCCATATATGGATGGCTGGTGAAAGGTCCTGGAGGAATATTGAAGGCTGTCAGCACGTGGCTGTGAAGACTAAGCTGTGCGAGACAGCAGGCAACAGCAGCAGCACAATCCCAGCTGGGCCCAGAAACCCACACTGCCACTTCCACCACACTGGCCTTGCTGGGTCCACATGCCCTGGGGCAATCTGTGGGGCACCACAGGAGTGCCTGTCCCTACCCAGGGCCGGTCACAATGCAAACAGCAGGTCTCACAGGGCAGGCTGGGGTACAGGAAAGAGAAACCGAGATGCAGGAAGCTTCCAGAAGAGACAGGAAAGCAAAGCAGGGGAAGGATATGGGTTTACATCTGGTGGCATCAGAGGAGGTTATGAGACAGTGTGCATTAGGGTCAGTCACATCAAGGTAAAGAGAAGTGGCTGCTGTGGGTGGGTAAAATGGATTTACTTTGTTGGGAGAAAAGGGAAGACAGAATAGAAGGAGGAATGTTTTGTCATCCGAATACCACATAGTCAGTTTGACACCAAAACTTTAGCCACAGATTTTCAGGATGCAGATGAAATAGCTCTACTGCAGCTGAATTATTACTAACTCCCTGATTGTAATGATTCAAGCACTTCCTTTCAAGTTACATTTTTCCTTCTCATGGGCTCTATATAACCTATTTCCAGAAAAAATATTTATTACAACAGCCTTTACTAGTTAAGTGTTACTTTTTCTAACCAGCTGGTTTTGTTCTGCTTTCCTCTTAGCAGGAAGATGAAACAATTAAAAATTAGTCAGTCTATGTTGTACTTTTTTTTTTGCATCTTCTCCAGAAACATTTAGTAGGTGTTGCTATAGGAGGCAGAATGCTGGACTCATCTGACTGTGCAGGGCTTTTCTGTAAGATAGTTTCCAATGCCCACCATTGGATAATACCAATGTCATCCTAGTAATTTCTCTGTGTAAAGGAATCATGCAGTAATTAAACAAACATGCATTTGGTGGTGCTTTGATACATCATAAAGTAAATGGAAAATCCTGTTTGTTTCCACTCAGATTGATTTGTTCGATACTCCCTGAAACTGGTAAAAGGATATTAATAATTTACAGTTTGCAAACGTCACCAGCAGTGTTTTTTTTATTTAATCACTTTCATTATTTTCAAAGACTTGTTTGCATTCTTAATTATTAGTGTACATACCTCCACCAAATTTCCATCTGATAAGATCAGTAATATTCTTCAGTGTGGAAATTTCAGCAGGTGATGTTAAAATGCTAAAAAAGCCCAGCTCCTTCCTTCTTCTTTGCTTCCTTATGTCTCAGCTTACACTGCTTTCCTGTCTTTGATGAGTCATTGCATTTACTTTGTACTGGTACTTTTACATTTCAAGCCTGAGCAGTGATTTTGATTTCCTTGTTTTCTGATCAGAAAAAGCACCACTTTTTCCCCTGTAGGTAACACGGGATTTTTGTCAAATCAGAGAAACCCTATTTTCCAAGTTGTGATTGCACAGGATGTTGTGGAAATGTTATGCAGTTGTATCTGGTTGCTTTTGAAGATGCTTGATGCTGTTTCCTAGTAGCAGTCCAGGTCCTAAAGAATATTGCTTTATAGTTCAGCTGAATATTATAAAGACCTAAAACATAAACAGTGTAAAATATAACAATCAACTGTGAGAATATAAATGAGCATTTCGAATACCAGAAACTCCCAACTGTGCAAATATAAATTCCCTTCTTCTCCTTGTCATGACCATAGAGTGGCACTGGCTATTGTTGAGCATTGATGTATGGCCTAGGAGTAGTACAGCCCAGTGTTTCAAGTTTAGCAGAGCATTTTTAGAGACTAGGGTTCACAGACTAGCCCACGGTTTGTTCACTCCTGCAAGCAAATAAAACAGCAGCTTTCGCCTTGATAGGGCTCTGATAGAACAAGCTACAGCTCTCCACCCTGCTCCTCAGCCACCTACTGCCACGTGCAGCAAACGGAGTGGGAAGGGATTTCCTTCTGCATCTTCTCTGACCTCTTTCTCCTGCTCTGCTACCTGCCTTGCTACCAGCAAGGGTAAACATCAGGCAGCTGTGAAGACGAGTGTGTTCTCATACCCTGCTGTTTCCTCCTCCATGGGTTTCACCCTTAGTTCTTAGTGATCCCGTCAGCTGTTAGTGACACCCCCTCAGCCTCTGTTTCAGCCCTGCCAGTGAAACAACCTCAGGAGAAGCAGTGTGTTGGTGAAGGGATGTTGTCTTTCCCCACCTGCTGCTGCTACTTGTTTAAAAAAAGCCCCAAAACCCTACATCTTTTTATTTCTGAGAGTTTTTTTTCCTTTGTTCATCATGGAACTCACCTCCAGAGGTGGGTGAAGGATAATTAAAACCTGCTGAGCCAGCAGACTTGGCACAAAACCAAGTAGAACTTCGAAATTTTGAAAGGCATTGGGAAAAATTGGGAAGCATTAACCTCAGATGATTTTTCATGGTGATGAAAAGATGAAAGTTGGAAACACGTAACTGAATGACTGTTTGGAGATATGCAGCACTTCTGAAGTTAAATCAAAGTATCCTGTTCACTGTAGTTAAAGTAGTTAATATTTGCCAGATTAGCTTGAGGCGTTTTGATGTAATGTGAAGATAACAGTGGCACAGTGCTTACACAGATAAAATGAGGTGTAGGCACATCCAACTCTTTTTACAGAAACACACCATCAGCACTGCTCCTCTTTAACCTGCAAAATTTTATTTTACTAATACCTTCTACGGATTATGTTGCAACAGTGCAGGAAGTGATTCATTTTAGACATAAAAATGTAGTTATAGTTCAAAGTGGTTTATGACTTCCTGTTTTAACTTAACGTACAGTAACAGGATAAAACTTCAGCAGCATTTGTGTGTATGAATTAGCCTCGTGGGCTATGCCTACGGTGGCAGCAGAATTATTTGTCAGCAGAATTTCCTTGCACAGCCTACTCTTATCAGAGGACAGCCGCAATTACTAAGCTAAACTGGTATGTGAAAACATATGGTGTTTTGGAGCTGCTTGGTTACTGTGGAGGATAAATAGCTGCTGACCCTAAACAGGATCTTTTTATGAAAAAAAAAAAAAAGAGTGGTGTCCCTGTGCCTTATAAGGCATGGGCAGGCTTATCGCAGCGCTGAAGGAGGGGCAGTAGCGGGCTCATGCTGCTGAGTTTTCTCCGGCAGCGGTCGCAGGCGTCTGAAGAAGTTAAACTGAAATTGCAAACGCTTCGTCCCGGCACTTAACGGCGAAACTCAGTCAAGAGAGGAGGCGGCAGGTGAAATTAAAAAAAACCCACCACTTGAGCATGGGAAAATCAGGTGAGCATGGGAAAATCGTGCAGTTGGCTGTGTTTTCATACAGTGTCTGTGCCTGGTTTTGTGCTCAGAAAGCATTGCTAAAGCGTTAGTGGCTTTCCTCGGAGAAAGCTGCTTTCGTTTGTGCATGGTACAGTCTGGGAGGAGCTTTCTCTCTGACAAGGAGTTAGATTAAGCAAAAACCAAGAAAAACGACCCCCCCTCTCCCCAGCCTGCGCAGTGTAGAGGTAGCTGTATTTTATATACAGTTTATATTTTGTAGCTTAAATTACTTTTGCTTTGCTGTGTAAAATATTTATAAGCCCTATAGCTTTAAAAGTACTTCACGTCTAGCTGTCTGACAAAACTTACCAGCCTTGCAGATGGGCAGCAGGATGCTTTGAGAGGGGGGAAGCTTTTTATCACCCTTCATTGTCGGAAGGATTTAGATTTAAGATTTGGTTGCCGTTTAACTGAGGGCACCTCAGCTCCTAAGTCTCTCCCCAGCTGTGCATGTACCCTTGGAGCTTCTCCCTGCTGTTGCCTATGCTCTTGCTTCTTTTCTCACTGCCGCCAGCTGTCTGCGTGCCCTGCTTTGGCAGTCTGGGCTGGGGAATACACCTCCGAAGCTGCCGAGGAGCCAGAGATATTAAGACGGGAGGGCTTATGCCCCCTGTTTTCTCTTACCTTGTTCTGTTAGAGTCATGAGTGAAAATCTGTGCCAAACTTCTGAAACGGCTATAAAACTGGATGGAGGGTATTTTTAATCTTGTGGTTAGGACTTTACTTCTGTGACAAATTAGAGCCTGGTGGCATATTGTTTGTCTGTCCTGTGTGTAAACAGCATGTATGGGATGGGCTCAGCAAAACCTAGTACTCTATTCACTCAAAAACAAGACTTCTTCCAGAGAAAACTGAGGAAAATCTTTGTGTGGGTAACACTTTAGTGGGCCTCAGCATGGGTATGTTGGTTTTTTTCTTTTTCTTTGTTTTTAAAGGTCAGCTTCTTAGATGAGATCAGAACTGACTGCAAACGTGACTGTAAAGGGTTTACTGGTATGACATCCAGTCCAGGCAAAGCACTATGTGACTGCCAGTGGGTTTGGCCCCATGTACTGGCAGCTGCATATGTTTTAAAGTGGATTGGCATTTAGTAATTAACCTTATAACAATTTAAATAAGTGTAGTTGCTCAGAAGTATCAAGTTCAGCACTTCCTATGCTAACAGCATAAAAAGTACAAATACCATATAAGCTCCCAATTTCAGAAGGAGTAAAAATCTCCTTTTGTTTTAATACATGCACACTGCTAAAACAGTCACAAGGCAATCACCATCTTTGTTTTTTCCTGTACATTTATTGCTACACATTAGTTGATTTTTCCAAACTTAGGAGCAGTTACAGACGAAAAACTCCCTTTGCCAAGGCTTGGGGAATGTTTGCATCCCTAAGTACTTATACAAATAAAACTTGAGATCTAGGTGCATATTTTGTCAGTTGTATCACACTTTTCAAATAAAGATTAAACTGAGTCCAGGTTACTATCTTTGAGCTGTGTGCAATATTTTTAGGTGAATCATAAAACTGAGATCCTGTCCTGACAATTGGTTTATTAACTAAATCCCATCTGCCCTTTCCAATGCACTGAAGTCTTCAAATTCCTGTCTGAGATCATTCAGTGTGGTTTGCCTTTGAATGGGGAGAGCAGCTGTTTTACAGAGTACTGCTTCCTCTGTGTTTTGTGTGAAATACCTCACATTTCCACTGTAGTACTCTTGAAGTGCAATGTGAGCAAGTTTCTCTATACTAGGGTACATGAAAATGAAACAGGTTGGAATCTGTTTAACCTGGAAACAGAGTCCTTGTTCCTCTCCTGGGTCAGAAAGATTAAGGCAGAGATTGCCTGAAGTCTAAATTTGAGGATGCTCTAATTCATGTAAAGTGGGACCACTATTTTAAAATAAATGTCTTCAGAGCAGTCTCTTTTTGGTTTTGGTAAACCTGTCTTGAGGTAGAAGTATCACCACACAAAGAAATCCTACTGTTGAAAATCGCAGTTCTTTGATAAATGGTCTTCAATAATTTTATATTACTAGCTGTTACATTGCATTTGAATCAATGTTCATTGCGAGTATCAGAGCTAGAGGCTTAGCATTGGTTTTGCTTCATTGAGCAGAGCTCAGTGTTGCAAGATATTGGTACTTCTGACTCAGATTTCTTCCTTGGAAGCTGCAGGCTGCTGAAACCAAGTTTGTGCTGAAACCAAGTTTGTACTGAAACTTCCTTGTCAGGTTTAGAAAAATGTCTCCCATCACCGTAAGTCCTGCAAATACTCAAGCCAAACATAGAGACCTCCTCTGCCCTTCCCATGTATTCTCTTTTCAGGCAGCATTTGGATTGGTGGGGGGTGCAGGCAGCCCTCCCCACAGGCGCTAGAGAGCCCTAACCAAAAAGACAGGGATAAGTATTTCTGCAGGAAATGAAGGGCTGGTGAGCTGGCTGCTCCTCGTTGCCCTGTTGCTGTGAGTGCCGCGTTGGCGAGGCTCTGACCCCCCTGCAGCTGTGCGGGCCGGAGGCCGGGGTTCTGAGGGCAGCCCTTGCCCCAGAGGGGATATCCATTCGAGCAGCTGCAGCTGATGCTCAGGGAAGCAGCTGGCTGCAAGCTCCACTCCTCCGCTCTGGAGCACGGGGATTCCTGCTGAGCAGTGGGAGTCTCTGAAAAGGCTGGGATGGTGGTAGAAAAAGGCTGCTAAAAGTCTCATTTCTTCCACTTCCCCTCTGGCTCAGCCTGGTGGGGGAAGGGAGCTTGCTCGCTTTGGTCCCTAAAAACCCGGTGGAGGTGATGGCGGGGGAATCGCCGTCTTTACTCTGGCAAGTGGCTGCAGACGCTATGAAAGACAAGGACAGGGTCAGTAAATACTGGCTATCTTTTTACAGCGTTTGGATTACCTTTTATATTTATTTTTTTTTATTTCTCTCTTCTCTCTTTTTTTACCCTTCTGGAAATGTGGGTGGGACTCAGAGAAGACTGGGAGTTGCCCACTGTTCTACTTGTTGAGTCAGTACAGAAAAAAAAAAAAAGGCTGAGAAAATGTTTTGACAAGAAGAAAAAGACAGAAATCAGACTCAGTGCAGTTTTCCACGATGGTTTTAATCTATCTGAGAAACATGTGCTGTTTTTTAACTCTCAAGATGCACCTTCAGAGTACAGTAAAAATGACTGTTGTGTTTCCTTCAGGGAGAGCTACATCTTCAGCTGATCTGAAGCGCTAATCTGTACTTCAGCATCTCAGTAGGATACAGCCATGGCAGGTTGTAACAAAAGTACAGGTATACTAGAGAAGTGACCTGTTGGCTTTCTGAGAAACGCGATACCCGCAAGCTGCCAAAATGACAAAGTGTTTCGTGCTGGCTGGTTTTACAGGACTGGTGGGAATAGAGAAAATGAATTGGTCTAAACTGCTAGCAACTGAGCGCTTGCATTTGGTTACATCGGGACATTTGCAGAACTTGTTGTTGTCTTTTTTTCTTTACACCAGAATTGAACTGGAGGTGTGGTGAGAAAAGGGCCTTTCAAAACCAAGGTTAATTCAATTCATAACCCCACACCTCCAGTTTTTGTGTGCGGAAAACATTGATTACTTGCTTCAAGTTCAATAAATATCAAATAGAGAAAAGTCTGACAGAAATGCATTAGGCTTTGACAAACAATATTCTGAGCCCGATTTTTACCTGTCTTTTGAACCACCAGGTTTCGGTGGGGGAAAAGAGGGTAATGCAGCAATTGTTGCTCCTGTTGACTGCTAGATTAGTACCCTTAGTTCCTCATGTTCAAGTCAGATAATGCCAAAACAAGTGTGAAGGGCTCACGAAGAATTAAGATACAATGTGATGGTCTGTAACAACCGAGACACCTGCCAAGGTTTCCTATACTATTGAGTTGTACATCAAAAAAAATCATCTCCTCTTTCTGAATCCTCCAAGAAATCTTTCAAAAAAAAAAAAAAAAGTTAAGCATGAAGAAAGCTTTTATTGCTGGGAAGATTCAGACTTAGTTTTCTGTCAATACGGTTGTAGTGTCTATCCTGACTGAGTTTGAATTTGCCTCTGTTGCTGCTCTATGTGCAGGAGCAAAAAGTATGAGAAAATGAGTGTTTTGATTTTAACTGTTTTGTCGTTTATGTATCTCAACAGGCCAGAAGGCTATTTCAGATCTCTATTTTTGTAGAGGCCTTGCTGTTCTCCAAAGATTAGCTGGAGCATATCTATGTTCTGTTTTTACAGGCAGATGTAGGCAAATTCTGCCTAGTCTGTGAAGGTCTGAATAGCAGCAGCTCTGCCAGAGCTGGGCTGGGTGGCCCTGCAGAGGGGGATGAGGTGAGGCCACGCAGGTGGCCGACCTCCCTGGTGCAAGTAAGGGTGAGAAAATGGGATTGTAGTCTGGAGTCTTGTGTAGGAAGACGATATGGGCTTGTTTAAGGCCACCACAAACATCATTTAATATCCCTGGAAGTGTACAAGGTCAGGTTAAACAGGGCTCTGAGCAACCTGATCTAGCTGAAGATGTCTCTGCTCGCTGCAGGGGAGTTGGACTAGATGCTCTTCAAAGGTCCCTTCCAACCTAAACCATTCTGTTATTCAGGATTTCAGGAAATACAAACCTTTTTGCCAAGATTTAGAATTATGATAACAGGTTTAACCTGTTGAGTAGAGGGATGAGAAAGATATGATGTAGTTTATAGTAAATATGAGTGAAGAAAGCTCTCTGTGTTTCCTTGCCTGATTTTCGCTACTGGATAGGGGAGTTTACACATCAGTGATCAGAAGAAATGTTCGTGGCCATATTTCACTGCCTCAGGGAGGTGCATAAATAAATATACTTTGGACATTGCCCGAGTTATCTTGGATGTCCTTGGCAGAAAAGCATGGTGGGAGGGTATTGAAACTAATGAGATTAAACCTAATTGAGGTATGCCTACCCCAAGCAATGGTAGAACATGGTAAAAAATGACAGAGCATATCCCAGGAGACATGGGATTGTTCTACCTCTTTTCAGTTCTTCTTTGTGAAATTCTTCACTTTGCAAAGTCTTTGGTTGGCACCAAACAGCTCACAGTTCTATGTAAAATGAACTTGGCACTGGGTACAAACAAGGTTCTGTCTATGGCTGCCCATCCCATAAGAATATGCAGCATCCAAAATACGAATAGGTGACCAGTAAAAATTACTCAATTTTAATTCAATTACTTGTTTTCAATTGCTCAAAACGCTTTCTGCTGCTACTCATTAGTGAATATAGTTGCACTTATTTTCTTCATAAATTACTGTAATTATAAAGTCTAAGCAGATACAATGTTGAGGACAGAAGAAGAGAAGAAATGGAGAAGTTTGCTTGAATTTCTTCTCTTGCATAGTGTGGTTCTAACACATGCAGGTCACTTGTGGCTTTGGTATTTGGAAGTGTATGTGCCCTAGGAATTGTGTGGCAATTAGATTTACAAATAGAAGACCTTACAAATGGGAGACTCTCCTTAGTCTTTTTAAAGGGTTACCAGCATACCAGATTAAATGCCTCCTAGAGCTGTGTCTGTGGGTGTGTGGCATGGTTACAATATTCACCTGTCCTAATTGGCAGAATAGTAATAAAAAATAATATTTTTATTGTATTTTATGCAAAGCCAAGACTGGCTGCTCTAGATATGATGAGCAGTCAGTTCCCACCTTATGTGAGAAAATCACTCTGTGGTAGTGACTGCTTGTTCTGCCTGTTGACTTGTGGGTCTGTTTGGAGGAGAGGGGCTATGAGCAGAGGATTTCTCCTCCCACCCTTGCCTCCAGTGAAAGTGAGCACTTGGTCCTGTAGTGCTCAAGACTGGTGATTAGTATTGCTTGTTTTTTAAATGCTTATATCCTGGAAGGCTCTGCTGCTTCCCAGAGCTGAGCAGCTTCCAGTTTCTCAGGTGTTCCTTTTTAATCAGGGCAGTCAATTGCCTAACAGTTTATAAAAGGCCTTAAGTGAGGAAGTAATCAACAGTGTCTGTCATAGCAAGAATAGGATTTGCAATCAAAAGGTGACATGACTAATGTCATTGAAACATTATTACACTGTTGACTTCCTATTCTCATGCCATATACCTCAAATTGGGTAAGGGGGAAAAGAATGTGTTACATCATATGGCACAGGTAATGCAAGGTTTTTAAGTTGCTTGTTTACTGTAAAGCAAGCCCATATAAAAAAATGAGTGATGTCCTTGTCCATCAGACTCAATTAACTGAGACTTCTTACTGTTGTCCTGAAGCTCACTTCAGTGGTAAGCAGCTATGTGAACAAAGTTCAGGCAAAACTGAATGCTGAAAAACATCACAGAAACTCCTCCCTTAAAAAGGATCTCCTGAGCTGAAGGGAAAGCTATTTCGAGCAGCAAACATAAGAACGTTTCAGGAAACTACTCCCATTCAAACTTGTTCTAATTATAACTCCCAATTCCTTTAATTCTGATAAGCAATAATTTCTCTTCTAAATTTTAGTAAGTTTATAGCATAATTCAGGTTGTAAGGGAAATAATGTAGCAACAATTATGATATCCCTCATAAATGCCTACTGTATGGGATGGAGACATTGCCCCTTTATTGAATTCTTGATTCAAAGGCAAAAAAGGAGCCAAGGAAACCCCACCTAGGATATAATACTTTCTGAACATTGGATGATTTTATCTTTCCTTTCCTCCAAGATGTATATGTGATTTCATTTCTTCTGTGTATTTCCAAGCAGTCAGCCAGTTTTGTTAGAGAGCAGGGAAGTTTGGCACTGAGGGAGATCAGCTTTTATGGTTGAAAGGGATTCATGAATTGGAGTATCAGGTCCATGCTCCCAAATGACGTATTTAGGAATAGCATTAAGGGCCAGTCTTGGGAGATGTTACAGTGCCAAATGCGGGGGCAAGCAAGTGCAGTCAAATAAATGGAGAAGGAAACATGAAACATTCACTCCCTCTGTCACTGCAGAGGCCAACCAGCACAAGACCACCCTGAAGCGTTTGTGATTTCAAACCAAGGTGCTGAGTCAAAATGCAGTAGAACATAACTGTCTTCTTAACATTTCTCATATCAGTTAAACTATTCTCAGAGTGTAAAAGATTCAGCTAAGGCTAATTTCCAGAGAATAACATTGCAAGTGAGGATAAAGATTATTAATAATAAATGTCAGGTCTATTAGAAGAGTCTAGATGAAAATATCTTTATAAGCTGGGGTGTTTTTTACTCAAGAATTTTGTTTGTGTCCAGTCCTTTAGAAGGACTGGAGCACTGGAGAAGTTTGTCAAAATAGAAGTATATTCAGTTATCTAGGACAGTAACAAAAGACTTCTTGATGCAATTACTTTACAGTTCCCTAAAGCCTCTAATTACTTTTTCCACAAACCTGTTGGACATATTAAAAGCTGTATTTGCTGCATTCTTATTCCACACCCTGTTTCTGCTCTCAGAGTAGGGTAGAGCTATTCTGCAGAGTCAGGGGAGACTGAAGAGATTTCAGTATCAAAACAGAGCTATACTCAGTCTTTAAAAAAATTACTTGGTTACCTTTTATGTGTTTTCTATCTACTTTGCATTTGTGTCCTCTCCATGTATTCTAGCACTTGGCTTCTTTCTGCCTGGATTCTGGGCTGTAAAGAGTGTGGAAGTTACATGCAGTGTCCTGCTATTGTATGAGCACATTTCTAGTTAGTTATTTTGGGGGCAGGATTGAAAGGGGGGGGTCATTATCTCCATTTACCTGTAATGCAAACATTGGGTGAAAAGTTTGAGGCCTCTGTTACGGTTCAAAGAGCAATCGAGACAGACATAATGATACTCTTCTGTGTAGGACTCTACATGAGGTTTGTTTCATAGAACCATAGAGCCATTTGTGTTGGAAGACATCTTTGAGGGTCATCTAGTCCAACCTCCAGCAATGAGCATTTCTGTTGTGTTGGGATTAGGTAGAGAGGTGCTTGGTGGAATAATTTACTGTTACTGTTTCCCCGTACCATCTTGCAGCTCTGCAAGACCAGTGGAGTAGGTCCAATTGACAGCTGCAAAGGTGATGCAGAGCAGCTTGTATTGTGGAATACATGTTCAGGTAACTCGCTTCTGTTTCGATGTCCAAACTAAAGGAGAAACAGCAGGAGGAGATGGTTCAAAGAAGAGGCAGGATGGGACTCAGAGATGTGAAGAGCTCTTCACCCAAGAGAGACTAAATAGATTGGTTTTGGTCAGAAACAGTAAGAATAGAGAAATAAGAAAACTCTGAAAAACAAATCTGATGGGAAAAGGCAACCCAGATGCCTCTGCTTACTTTTCTGTTATCACACAAAGTTAATCAATGAATCTGGAAGTCCAAAATCACAACTGCAAGGTGTGCTCTGTACCACATCATAGCCTGGAAATTTACTGTCACATGCTGTCATTATCTTAGCCAATGTTGCAGAAGAATACAAAATAGAGGTAAATAATTGAATAATGAGGAGGAAGCAATTGTATCTAACACCTTTAGTTGTTTTACTAATTAAGTTCTGTAATGATTCCTGACCAAACCTAACTTCCTGGCAGTAGAAAATATTTTTTTTCTAGCAGCTTAAGCAGCTTACATGAAGGGAAAAAAGTATGTCTCCAAAGCTGTTGGGGAAGCTGTTCCCATTTGGGTGGGAGCCCGAAAACTCCCATTAACTCTCACTTTTAATTTCTGGCTTCTCAGTGTATGGAACATTGGTAAAATGGAAAAACTTAACATGCCTCCTGAAACAAGTCTGAAATGTATCTGGCGGTTGGGTGTCCCTTTCCACACATCATCAGGCACGGGAGAAGCTGTGCAGAGGGAGGTGATTAGCACATGAGCTTGAGTCACAGAAGATAAGTATTTCTATAGCAGCCACTTTGAGGGAAGATGGAGGTTCTCTAGGGACAGCATAGCAGTGCCTGCTGTAACTAGAAACAGCTGAGTTTTGTTCATGATTTGTTGATCTATGTAAATCAGAATGTTAGTACAGAGCTGAATTATGAATTATTTCAGTTAATGGATGGACTGATGTTGATAAAATCTGTATTTCAGTTGACTTTTTTTTAAATTTTAATTTGTTATTGTCATTTTCATAGTTGCAGGTCAGATTGTTTATCTACTATTCAATGCTGAGCGGATGGGATATTAAGTCCAGGTGATAACAGTCACAAGCTTTAGGATGGTCTCATGAAAAAAAATGTAACCTGAAGTATGTGATGCAACTTTCAAAGCTGTGTTTCAACTTCTTTGATTTGCAAAGTGTCTTAACATTTCACTGCTGGAAGCATGGACCCCCTCATCAGTGAGTTTAAATGAACTGGCTGTAGGCTTGCCTTCCTCAGTAATAGGTGTTGTTTCCTCTGTGATACATGGTTGTGCAAATAGGTTACCCTTATCTACCTTCACTGGATGTAGCAGATGAGAGGTTTAGGACTCTGGCCTGATAGAATCAGTGAGCTGTGAGCAATGGTAATAAGAGTGATGGGACAGGCTCATTAGCAAAAGGGGGGGGGGAAGGAGAGGAGGGGATGTGAAGGATGTGCTTGAATACCAGAATGGAGGTGCCTGTTTTGTTTGATGATATGCAACTTGTGATACAAAAAATTGAAGGAGAACTGAAGAGGAGGAGGGTGTGGTGGGCAGATCTCATCTCACTCGAAAGGGTTGCTGATACCACAAAAAAAAAAGAGCCTGGAAGCATACTGATGGAGAATATATTAGACATGTGTCCACAATGGCACATTGGTCAGGAAAGAGTCAACCCAACTTCAAACTGTTTAGGTTTAACATACTGTATGGAACAGTAATGGCTTTCCTATGTGCACTGGATATTGAGATAATCTTAGACTGCTGCATTATCCTAATGCTCTTGAGGAAACTAGAGAGAACGCCGAGAACAGCTTAAAACATGAGTGTGAGTTGGGTAATCACCTTGGGAAAAAGTTCTGAGAGCAGTATGTGCAAACTGACAGCTCTGTTGTGGGGAAAGTGCATCATTATAAACAACAGAACAGTGTACTTGCTAATAAAGCAGAGAATGATTGATTTTAGTTGTTAGGATTGAGTAGTAAAGAGGAAGTTGAGAAATCTGAGGTTAATAACTCGAAACACTTTCTAGATATGAGGTCTGTTTGGGCTTCAAAAGTGTCTTACAGGGAAAATGATGGTAGTCGTGCAGTTAGGATATTCAGAAATGAAGCTGGTGAATCACTAATAAATGTAAAAACCTGTGTCAGGGTAAAAGCAGAGTTAAATACTTAAAGATTTCTCTTGCCCTGTTCAGAAGCTTCAGCACGATAAAGTGAAAATTGTTCTGAAGATGCTATCTATACCTCTCTAACTGTCCCAATGCCCTGTTTCAGGTTCCAAAATTCTCTTTAAGTAGCAAATTACACAGAGTGACCAATGGCAGACTTTTTTTCCCCTCTGAGTCTTGAGAAAAGTCAGCAAAGGCATAAAAGGAGGTAACATGAAATTGCTGTCAAAGTGAATTGCACTGTGACTGATTGCTTGTGCTGCTGAAAGTCTCAAGTTCACCAGGGTACAAACATAAGCTGTTTTAAAACTTTGCTTTTTCAGATGTTTACTGAATACACTCTAGCACAGGGGGGAAAACTCATCCCTAGCAGTTGTTTCTTTCCTTAGGATTTGCTGTTTGTGAACAATTATTTGTCTTGAGCCAAATAAGGGTGCATTTTGAGATTTCTATGAATTTGTACTATATAATGAATAAGAAGAATGGTACATGTTTCAAAGTACTTCCACAGTTCTGAACATTTTAGGATCTTCATTTCCTTTAGGTGGTGTCCTGACTAATACAGGTAATTTGTGGACCATAATTTGCATTTTTAATGCATTTCCTTGAAGGAGCTATTTGTCACTTACTCTGAGACTCTGCAGTGATGATGCAGAGCACTGATATCTTAAAATAAGTCAAACCGACTTTTCTTTTGAACTGAAAAACTGACTGACTAACCTTAAATCCCCTTGCTGTTGAGGAAAGCGGTAAGGATCACATTTTTCTTCAACCTTTGGTGAGTCTGTACCATCCCAATGGGAGTGTCTGTTAATTTCTGGATGGAAGTCATTAATGGTTCCTTTCATCCTACTCCCAGGTAATGAGGGTGGTATTCTTCTGTTCTTCTGTCTAGCCTGCACCAGGGTCTTAGCTACAGGGTATGCTTTTTCTGTCATCACCAATGTCTGTATTTGACAGACCTTTCCAATTTTTTTAATGTGATTTCAGCTTCCAAACAATTTGCTGAAGAAGTCTTGAAAGCACACAATGACTGCAGGAAGAAACACGGAGTTCCCCCCTTAAAACTCTGCAAGAAGTTAAACAGAGGAGCCCAACAGTGAGTTCAGTCCTTTCTTTTCTTTAAAGAGACTTGTGACACTTTTATCTGTTAGGTTCGACTGTGCATACAAAAATGCCTTTTGACATGCTGATACTCGGTGAAGACTTATTGGGTGGAGGGTGTGGGACTCCACTCTTTTGTGCTCTCTTTCTCCATCACATAGGTCTAGCTGGTTATATGGACACTTCTGTGGTCACAACTGTATAAATCTTTCCTGGACCCGTTTTCAGACGCTGCTGTGTCGGTCTGCACTGGTATGTCTCCTCTGGTAGTTGCCGAAACCATGCTTCACCACCAGTTTTGTCAGATGATGGATTATCATCTGCAGGAGAATATCCACAGCTGCTGAAATAGTGAGATAAAGAACTTCTTCATGGTAAGAAGTGGTGACTGGTCTAAGATCAGTGGAATCAGAAGGAATCAGATCTAATTATCTATCTCCCCGCCCCAAAAGCAAAAGCATGATACATTCTCCATTCTGTCAGGAGGGAAACATCTTACCTCTTCTCCAGTGTTGAAGACTGCACAGCTTCTTGTCAGTCTAACGTACAGTGAATCCATCTTCCTGCTCTCTGACTTAAGTCTTTCTTAGACAAATTTGAGTCTGATACTGCTTGTCCTTTTTACTGTAGTTACGACAACCAGATTAATTCCTTTCACTTTACAGCAACCTTTTTCAAAAAGTAGATTTAAAAATCTTCAGTTTTTCCAGGCTGATCCTTACAGTGCAAAGGAAATATAACTGAAGGAGCAAATGCTGATAAAACTATTCGGAAAAGAAATGTCTTCCCATAACAGCTAAACAATGGCCAGTTTGATCCCTGCAGGTAAAAGATCATTAGGCTTTCTACCATGACTATTCAGACTTCTCTGGGCTGGCTGGCTGGGAGCCAGAGAGGCTGTAGTTTTGCAGAACCTGATTTACCGTCCCAGCATGGTGCTGCACTGTCACACAGATGCACCAGCTCCCACACTCCTAGACCAGTCATCTCTGCCAAGTGTTGTCTGCATGGCATGAGGACATGACCTTGGCAAGTAAAATCTTGGGTTTTTCACTTTTTCTGTTTTTTTTTCTTGAGACATCATGATAACTGGATACAGTATTTCTAAGAGATGGAATGCCAGTGACTCATCCATGTACCTTTGTAATCTGCTGGGGCTTTCCTTCTGTTCTTCTAAGGCTTGTTTTGTTTCTGTTTTAGGTGATGGCTCACAGTGAAGAAAAGATTTCATTGACTTGTCAATAGCACTTCTTATGTCTCCAAAGTGGTGCACTTAGTTTGAACAAGTCAGCCTGTATGAATAGTTCAGATTATTCTATCAAATATGCATTGCTCCACATTTATCTCTAAACGTGCTATTGCCCTTGCAGGGTATTTTTAGATCCTTCAGAAATTCCTCACAGTCTTCTCTGGTTTAAGCTGACTTGCCCTGTGTGATGAATAACAGTAGGAAACCTTTGTTTGGTTGTGGTCTGTAGCTTAACTTGAAAGAATTAAAAGACACATGTTCAGAGACTGGTAAAATTGGTTGATACCAAGAACCAGAAATGCTTTGATATGAATAAAAGAGATGAAATTTAAGAAATCTCATATTTGTCAAGACAGATTTTGCATATTCTTAAATTCAAAGAAGAACAACTTTTCTTTAGGTGCATCTGATCCCTTTGTTGATATGTATTTGGTGTATCTCTGGATACTTTTCTGTGCTTCTCTATCTGTGTTGAAAATGGTTTGTTTTCTTCTGTTTTTTGTTCCAGTAACGGTGACAGGTTAGATGAACTGACTATGGATCCCTACTTTAGTATGAGATGAGTCACCCTCAGCAGGTGTCTGTTTATCTCTGACTGTAATGAAGCATAGGGTGATGATCTCAGATGAAAATCTCATGCTTTCAGTCTCCATCCTGAGCTGGAGTGTATTAATCACCCTTTGTCTCACATCCTTGGCAGCTTCATCCATCTCTAATGTGTACTTTGTTCCAGTCTTCCCTCTAACTTGGGATGTGGGAATCCTTGAAGAGAAAAACTATGGGACTGTGGTGATATATGGCATGAAGGAGCATCCGGAGATCCTCAGTTCAGGATCTAGCAGGCTGATGTGAAGGAGCAAGAATCAGAATGGGAATGATTTCAGGAATGGAAAAAGATATACAGCGATTGAAAGGACTTTATTACAGTTATTATGTGTTTTGCATTGTATGATTCCCCGGAATTTGTAATTCCCGGGCTTGCCCAGGCATGCCTGCTCCTTGCTTCCCTCTCTGATTGGCTGAAGAAGCTGCAGAGAGGAGAGAGCTCGTTCCTCCCTCTTTGCCTGAGTCCCTATCCCTGTTCGTTTCCCTGGTTGTCTGTCTCATGCTCCACCCCATTTTCTGGTGCATTCCACACCAGAGTTTATAAAGCCCTTGTGCACCCCCATTAAAGGGGCATTGCATCGCAGTCTCAAACTTCGTCAGACCCCTTTGTGCAGTGCCACGGCCTTTCCCCCCTCCCCCATGGACTGTAGCAGACTGACAACTGACTTTTCATTATTTCTAAATTAATGGATGTAGCTTTGTTTGTTTGTTTTGATGGGAGGTTTAGGGCAGAAGGAAATTAGAACCCAATGACTGAAGTACTAGATTGGGGCAAAATGTTCAGCTGGACAAATTTCCTTTCTCTGGCAGATGCCAGTAATTCATGATTAGGAAAGGAGTAGAAGGACAAAACAATTGTACTGATCCTTCCCCCGTTATCTTCTCCTGGAAATTACAGATTTATCCTGCAAATTGGGGTTTTCCTAAGCAGTGGGTAGTCTCCTCATTTATTTGGTGCTGTTGTTTACAAGTCCTGAAGATTCTCCCCTACGTACACACACTGTAATTTTGTCTTTCTCTTTTTCAAACCCACATGGGCTTCAGTGTCTGCATCATCCTGTGGCAATGACTTCTGCCACAGTCTGAAAGGAGTGCTTCGTCTCACTTGATTTTTAAATTTGTGACCTGATGGTTCTCCCTGTTGCCTCCTGTTTCTTGTGCCATGAGAAATAACAAATAGTCTTTCCAATTTCACTGTCTTTGTACTGAAGCCTTTCCAATGTTGAATAAAGAGAATAATTGTTTATTCCTGATGTCCTTCTTAACCCTATTGTTGAAAGACAGTAAAATATTAACAGCTCTCACACATGTCAACTTCTACCAAAAGGTTTCTGCTTATCCCTATGTCAGTTTACACAGTTGTTGCCTCAGAATCTCCATGTGGTCTCCTTCTCTTCCATCCTATTGCCTAGCACACTGTTGTTCATTTGCATTTGACTTTTTTTTTTTTCATTTGTAAAGTAGGGGTTTTATGCTTGCTTTAACTGAATCCCCATTTCTGTCTTGTTTTCCAATCTCACTGAGAACATATGGTTTACTCCCATGAGGAGCCTAGAAATGTCAGGAGGTGACACCTGTAACAATTGCTACAGGTACTTCCCTTTCCACCAGTGGCTGCAGCTAAGGATGGCCAATGGATTTCCAGGTGATGGGCAGAATGTGGTGGGAGGAGGCCTGACTTTTGATTTCTTCTAGGCCCTTCTCAGGGGTGATACAGATGCTCATGAAAGACTGGGCCTCTGGGCCTTCCCTTTGCCTAACTAATAGATCTACATAAGATTAAAGCATCCCTGGCTTCAGGGCTTTGCAACCTGATAACTTGACTTAAAGTCATCATCTTCCAGCAAAATTCCTTGCTTGCATCTCCTTCTCTTCCTCCTTGCTGCTCGTTGCAGCTATGGTCCCTGACCCAATATGTGGATTCCTTTGCTAGGTATGCAGAAGAACTGGCTACCACAAGGGTCCTCAAGCACAGCTCTGAGTCTGCTAATGGAAAATGTGGCGAAAACCTAGCATGGGCATCCTATGACCAGTCAGGTGAGTTTTCTTCTCTTGTTGTCTCACAGACACCAGATAAATAGTTTGTCTCATGTACTTTGAACTCAGAGCATCTGGTTGCAAGGGTGCTGGAGTTTCCTCTATTTCAAAAATGTATCCACCACCACCCAGCCCAGCCTAGCCCAGGCTCCCTGGGGACAGGATGGTGGTTTGCAATCACCTATGTGTATGGAGAGCAAGAAGCACATGTAGCCACAGAGGGGTTAAGGGACTGTGGTAGTGTGTTGTGTTCCTTTGGAGGTGACACTTGGCAGCTAGGCTGCTTCGTATGTCCCTGCTGTGGAGCTGTCTTTAGTGCTACTTGCATGTCCATGAGAGGGAGAGAAGGAAGACATCAATGCTATGTACTTCACCTTTGTCCTTAGTTTGTCCCAGCCAAAGAGAGGTCTGCCCACGGTTGTGGTGAGGAAAGTGGAAAAATGTCCATTGCGCACTATACAGCAGTTCCTGTTTGTGGGGGCAAAAATGGGAAACTGGACACCAAAGTGACAGTGTTGCTATGTTAGTATGTCCACTCTGTCAGCAAACAGGCTTTGAGCCCTTTTCTATTCCTTCATTTTTGAAGACAAAATTACTCCATGTATTTTCTGATTGTAAATGTAGCACGTAACTGGCAGCCTTTGGTTTGGATGCCCCAGGAGCTGAATTTTCGCCAGGCTGACAGCCTGCAGTGAGCCCTTGGAGAGAGATTCGGCAGGCTCTTCCCTCCTTGCTTCCTCCAGTGGGCAGGGCTAGTGCCTCAGCCTGCAGGGACAGCAGGTGGGATGTATTAAAAGTGACCACTTGTTTTCTTTATTCCAATCTACCTCTGGAATTTCCAGCACAGCCTTGAGGAAACAAAAGTTCATTTCTGCAGGCTGTGCTGGAAGGACCTGGAAATTTTAGTGAGTTTTAGGCTCAGGGACGTGTTTTAGTTCCTCTTCAAGTGCCAACTTTAGTCCCAAGTGGGTACTTTTTCATGTTGAAAAAGAAACCCATTGTGGAAAACTACAATTTGATCAACTCATATTTGGCATTCTGTCCTTTGCAAAAGTGTGAGGCAAGGGTTCAGAGCAGCATGGGAAAACACAGATGTACAGCAAAGCTTGCATAGTGGCTATGACTCACTGACTGAGCTTACTTCTTTCTTCTTGTTTGTGTTAATGCCCTGCACTCCTTCCCCCTGGGTTAAAGTCACAGAATTCCCATTTAGAGAGCTGGAAATATAACACACAAATCCTTCTACATAATGTCTGTCTTTTTCTGGATCCAATTTGTTTTCTTCAATGCACTGTTTCCATACATAACTTTCCAGTTTTGAGCACTTTTGCTGGTTTTTTTTTTTTTTTTTTTTATCTACAGGATGGAATGCCTTATATATCCTATATCCTCTTTTGTTCTGTAAAACACTTCTACATTTCCAATGAAGCAGGATCACTCAAAGTACCAGAATGAGCAAGCTAGTTCTTCAAAGAAAGTTATTTTCTCTTCTGGGCTTAGTTTTCATCTCTGTGGAGCTGGTTCATTCTTCCTCTTTTTCTCATATAGTTCCCTTTGGATAGTTAATTTGTATCCTGCTCAATGAGGCTGAAATTTGGATTAAGGCATCCATTCAAGGGCTTAACAAAGGGAGGCAATGTCTTCCGGTTTCTTCCCCAGATAAAGCAAAACTCAATAAACCTCTAACATATTCTGTATTCTCTCTCACAAAGTGATGCTGCTGTTTATTTTGGCTCTTACTGAGTTCTGTAATAATGCCAGAAGATGCATTTCTTGTTTCAGAGAAGATTTAAGCTTTGACCTATAAAGCCTTCTAGTCTGACTCCTCTCCTGGTACAAGAATACCTTGAATTGTATTCAGGATTTTAGAGTTACATACCCTAAAGCTGTTGCTGGAAATATGTTTATCCCTGTAATTCAAGAAATAGTTGACAGCTGTTTCCTCCCTCTAGTCCTGCAGGAACTGCTTCGTGGCAGACTTCTCTTTGTCTGTGTTTGAATAAGTGAGCTGTCATCTGCCACTAATGGAAGAGGCCACAGCCTGCCTTGGCAGCTGTAGTATGTCAGGCTTCTCAGGATGCCTCATCTCATTTTTCATATGTCTGGAGGATGAAGGCAAGCACTGGATGTCTAAATTCTGTTTGGGATGGCTGGTGTGGTCATGAAGAATGTGCTGTATTGCCTGTGAAAACACTGCAGGTTATGGATTTGAGAGAGTTTATAAGAGAAATCCACTGTGTGTTATCACCCAAACCTGTTATGGGAAAAACCTGCATCTCCTACAGATCGGGACTAGCAGGCAGAGCAGCACAGTCACCATCTGCCTCAGCCCTGTCTAACACCAAGCTTATACAATACTGTTAAATTAAATAAAGTAAAATAAAATAAGGACCTGTATGAGGAATGCTGAAAGTAGATAATTAGTTCCAAAATCCATTAGTATGACTTTATTCTAGGTAGATATTTTATTTCTGAGGTGAAGTTAAATCTTCTACCTTCTTTCCCCTCAGACTGGTGGAAGGAATGTTGTGATAACCCAGTTTTTAAGTAGATTACCAAGGTGCTGCCCATCCTTGCAGAGAAATATGTCCTATGTGATTTTATTAGAATGTTTTCAAGCAACTCACTCAGTGGGATTACTTGAAGATTTAAGGATTCTTTGGTATGAGGAGAAACAGTAAGGCTGGGCCTAGAGAAATTAAGTGTTATGGGGAGCTGAATACAGCAGTAGGGCTGCCACAGCATTGTGTTCCCAGTGGTGAGGCTAGGAATGTATTTCCAGGCTTGGAAATACACATATACAGCTTATACATGCATATATATGCAGAGCAGCACAAACCCATGCAGTCAGCATTAAAATGAAGAGCACCAGTGGCCTCTTCCTGTTCCCCTTTTTGGCTGACTGCAATGATATATCCTACTGGAAATGTATAAGTAAATTAATATAGTATACGTACATACAAATATATATCTTTTTAGTAATTGATTTAAAAAGTAGATATAATGTATATTTCATAGTGCTTAATATATAATTATATTATTTTACGTGTGTGTGTATATGTATGTATATATACACACATATACATATACATATATATATATATATACACCTCTGTGAGTGTGTATATATATGCACACATCTCAGTAATAGAAATAGAATCCCAGTGTGGATCTCTGCAGTAGCTAAGCTCAGACACTCAGTCTGCCCAGTAGCTGTCCCTGGATCCTGGTGTCCCCAGTAGCTTGTACCTGGACATACCAATCCCTGAGGCTGCAGTTCCACTCCAGTTGTCTATCATGGTACTGTTGAAACTCATTAGAGTGAGATTCAGCCTGTTCCGAAATGAACATCTAGTAAGTCTAACCGAGCACTAGGAGAAGGGTGGAGTCCAACTGTGTTTCCACAGTGAAAGTATTGCAACTATGAGTGTGGTTTACAGCCATGCAAACAGGAAGGGTATTTTAAAAACTCAGCAGTGTACTAGTTGGTTTTGCAAGTGGAGGAACAGAAGAGAAGCTACAGGGCTGACCATAGGGCAGGTCCACACACTTCTTGATAGAAGTAAACTTTATCATTCTGCTATAATCATGAGTGAAGGGTGGCAGTGATTTCTTTTCTGTGTTCTTTCCTTCTGATTGAAAAGCATTTTGAACAGCAACCAACCCCTGTTTTGGAGGAACTTTTGAGGCAGTGGGAGCTGTTTTCAATGAAACATTGAAAAGCAACTGGAACAGACTGTAAATAGGACTACATAATTTATTCCATAATGCTTCTAAATGGAAATATTGTAGTCAGTTTTCTGAAAGGGTAAGTCTGAGATGCAAGTTGCTGCTAAAGCAGGTAGGCTCAGTGCTCTGCTGACCCTTCTGTTGTTTTCTCTCTGGAAGCCGGGGGATCACCGAGCTCAAAACAGAGTTCTTCCTTAGTCCCCTGTGTGCCAGCTGTCATTTTCAGCACTGGTTTGTCTTGTTCCCACCAGGGCATTGTTTACTGCTCCCCAAAGGGCAAAGAATCAGAAGACAAGTATTTCAGAGGAAAGAGAGAGTGTTCAATCACTATGTACCTACCTGTCTTCTCAGGTAGTAATAACTTCTGCGTTGGACTTCCTCTCACCTCCTGTGGCATGTGACAGATACAATTCATTCCCTTCACTGACAGGACACTTCTTTAACATGATTTCAAGATAGTTTGTCAAAAGTTGCCTAGTCCTTTGGTCATCTTCTCTTTTGCTGGAAACGAATTAGTCTTTATTTTCTCACAGCTTACGATACCATGACTCTTTTAATTCAAGGATGATAACAGCAATGCCATAAAATGATAACCTGATCTTGCATGTGAAAAATGGAGCATAGTGATCAACTTCTAGGTTTTCACTGCCTGGCCTCAGTAAATTGCAAGTTTTCATCCTTGAAGTCTGGGAATTAGCACATCATAGGCTATGCTGTCCAGCTATGCTTGTTGTCTTTCAGGTGGAGGATTGAGGTAGTCTTATCTGATGGCACTGCCACCTCCCTTGAATTAAAAAGTTAAAAAATTTTCACATGATAGTGTTCTTTAAATTAAAAGCAAATTAATTATGAAGAGATACTGTGTTTGCTAAAACTTACATGTGTCCTGCAGTGCTTCCATTATGAAGATTTTTTCTGTCCCATGCAGCACACTTCTTTCTTAGAGCTACAGTAAACAGAGTGGGAATGACTTTCTCTTTAAATATTCTTTATGCTCTATCACACTGATACATTAACAGAGGGAATGAAGTGCTGGTAGCAGTGGGAATGCAGTCCTACATCTGTAAAAATACTACTTATATAGTGTAGTTACTTCAGCACTTGTACACATAAAACGCATGGGCTTCATAAGGCCAGATATGTCAGCAATCACGTTCTGTACTTCTGTTCCACCCAGCTTACTACAAATGTGTCTAAATCCTTCAAAGCCTTCAAGTCTGGAGTGGGACAGGATGATCTGCTTGGTTTGTTGCAGGTTTTTTTACTATGTGCTTTTTCTTTTTCCCTTGTATTGCATAAAGATTGCTCCTTGCACTTTTTTTCAGTCCTCATTTAGCTTTAATGTGAGTAACAAGTGAACGAATAAATATGTGTTACATACTTCAGCCATAAAACAGCTCTACAGGGTTTGTTGGCGCAGGGAGAGAGGGAAAGAAGAAGCCAATTGTTATTCCCCTCTGAGAAGCAAGAGAGGTTTTGCTACCTTTTTATGAAGAAAATGTTATTTGACTCTACTAAGCACTATTCCTAACTAGCAATGTGGCATATAAGTTTGTGGGACTTCCAGTTCACAAACCTCTCAAGAGATGGCATTTCATTCAGTATTTTCCTTTCAATGACAGCTCTGACAACCAGCTTGCCAGGCTAGCAGCATCATCCTTTTAGCTTCAATCATAAGAAAATGAAGTTTAAAGAAGTTAACGCAGCGTCTGACTTCTGGAACTGCACAAGTTTAAGGCTTTTTGCTGCAAAATAGCAAAGCATGAGTCACTGCTGTTCTGCAGCCAACAGTCCACCAGGGACCAGCATTCTTCATGACGGTAGGCTTAACAGCATTGGCACATTGCTATGAAATCTACTGGCCTTGTGTTGATGACACATCTAGAAATGCTAAGCAGAAATATCATTATTGATGTAGCTCAGGGAAAAACCTCCCCCCCCCTCCTTCCTCGCCTAGTGTTTGACACAACAATTTCCTAACAACCAGTAATGGAAAAGAAGTAACATTTGACTTTTGACTGCATAGCATCTGCAAATTCTGGTCTGAACTACATCCCTGGATGTAGTCATGTCCTTATACAGCTGTTATCAGTGAAAGCCTTTGATGGGTTGAGACACATGGACTGCCACACAGATGCAACATGTACATTAGAGGTTTCTGGCTGTATACCCTGAGTTAGTGTGTCTCAAAATGGATCTTCACAGTGGCCGAAGTGCTAAATATAAGCAACTAAAAATAAATGCACTCAGAAATATGAAGTATTCAATGCTGATGAGAACATGGGCAACTGGAGGACTTCAGAAGTGTAATTTTTGTTTGGTTTATCTGGAGCTGTAAGGGGGTATCTTCATGCACCACAGGTGGGAGGCCTCCATGTGGAACAGGTCTCTGTGCCCTTTGCTTAGAAAATCTGGCATTTTCAAACACATTTCAAGAAGGAGCTGGTGAAACCTGTGTGTAGAAACCTAATAAGAGGAGCACTCATCCAAGATGAGAGAGATGTGTCTTTGTTACCTTTCAAGCTGAAAGTTAGAGAAGATTCTGGGCAGAAAAAACCCCATAAACTCGATGTGTTAAGATTTCCAGATGTTTCTTTGAGGACTAAAGGGATTGCTGGACCATTTTGATCCAAATGCTATGCCACGCAGTTCTCTCTTGTACAAAGGATTTTCTAACTTCAGCCTTGAAAAGTTTTAACAGCAGATGAGAATTGATGGACGGTCCTGTTTCCTGATCTGTTGGTGATAGTATAACACTCATCTCATCATCAGCTCTGTCCTACCCGGTGAGCGCCTTGCTGCAGAGATCTTTCCTCAACAGGATGAACTCTGCCTGGTTCTAAAGATGATTCATGGGTTGCCTGCCCAGGGTCTGAGCCAGGCTCTGCTGGCCACGGGTTCCCTGGTACTCCAGTGGAGAAACTGATGGACTGTGTTTGCATCAAGCAGAACTCAAATCATTGATGGCATTGGTGGTATGAGGTGCTTAATTAGAAGCACTGGATTAATTAGTAATTTATTAAATTAATAAATTAGAAAGAGTGGCTGTAAAGCTGCCTGGTGGAAAAGGACCTCGGGGTGCTGTTTGACAGCTGGCTGAACATGAGCCAGCAGCATGTCCAGGTGGCCAAGAAGGCCAGTGGCATCCTGGCTTGCATCAGAAATAGTGTGGCAAGACCAGGGAAGTGAGCATCCCCCTGTTCTTGGCACTAATGAGGCCTCACCTCAAATCCTGTTCACTTTTGGTTCCCTCACTACAAGAAGGACATTGAAGTGCTGGAGTGTGTCCAGAGCTGGTTAAGAGTCTGGAGCAGCTGAGGGAGCTGGGGTTGTTTAGCCTGGTGAAAAGAAGGCTCAGGGGAGACATTATCACTCTCTACAACCACCTGAAAGGAGGTTGTGGCAAAATAAGGGTCAGTCTCTTCTCCAAGATAACAAGCAACAGGATGAGAGGAAAAGGCCTCAAGTTGTGCCAGGGAAGATTTAGATTCGATATGAGGAAAATTTGACACTTAAGGACCTGGTTTACTGGTGGACTTAACAGTGCTGAGTTAGTGGTTGGACTTGATGGTCTTAAAGGTCTTTTCAAACCTCTACTATTCTGTGATTCTGTGACAAAAGTAGCAAGAGCTATTGTGAAACTATAAATACTTTGTGCTGCCACGTTACCTACATTTCAAAAACTCTTTTCAGTAAAAGGACTTCCTCCATGTTTCTAGAAGTTCTTGACAGCTTTTAACAGAAGATCTTGCTGGCCAGGCTGTAAGTGAGCTACACTTCTGTGTTTATGTCATGATTTCACAGCATATTTGTTTTGTCTTTCAGGAAAGGATGTGGCTGACAGATGGTACAGTGAAATAAAAAATTACAGCTTTCAAAACCCAGGGTTTTCTTCTGGGACAGGTAAGTTCAAACTGGGCACTATCTCTTCAAAAATACAGCTATTTTAAGAAGTTGCTTAGCCAACCTGTTTGATATGTTTAAAAAATCTACTTTTTTTCTTAGAAAAAATATTAGAAATGGAAAAAAAATTAGAATTTCCCTAAAGTTTTGTGTAAAAACTGGCAGAAGGTAAAAGGAAACTGAGAAATGAGAAAGTTAGCAAAATCTAGTGACTTTTTTTAGTACCATATTTTTCCTCCAATTCCTAAGTTTTTAACAGGCAACTTATTTTTAAGGCAAATTAATTTGTAGGAAGTACTAAATTGGAATCATATAGGTGTCTTACTAAATGTACTGTGGTGTTGTTTATATTGACATGTGACCTCTACTGAATGATATCACTCTGCTCACAGAGATCACTTGAGTTAAAATTTAGAGATCAGGAAGAGGCCATTGGCTGCATATTGACAATCTGGTGTGGAATGAACTTAAGGACATTGTTCCTGGAATAATGTTCAAGCAAGAGAGATACCTGAGCTTGTTTCAGATGAAGAAAATAATGTTTTTCTCCCACGGGATTTGTCTATGCATAGAGGGAACAACTGATGAAGCAGCACAATGCAGGGGTGGTTATTAAACTAGGCAGAAGAAGCCACAAAAACAGTGTTCTTTTGAAGAGTTGCACATGCAAACACATGGGGGAGTATGAAGTGGTTAAAGCAAATGAATAATAAGTCACTCTCAGAATTGCTGTTCACACTGCAGAGAGTAAAGACCATATCTTTGTCGAATTTTATGTCAAATACTTCCCAAACTACTTCTTTCGTGATTCTCCAAGTAGGTATTCTTATTTGGATATAGGACATGGAAATGGGAATAGTAGTAGGGAACCAGTATGGATCAGGGTTTTTCAAGACAAAATGCAAATGTAGGGTTCTTTTTCGTGTCCTTACCTGTTAGAAAAAGAAGCAGCTTTGTATTGTTTTTTTCTTTCCTAGCACCTCACATGGTAAAGGGGATGTTACAGATTTAGTACCTAAAGTGAATGCATATGTTTCTCTCTCTTTCTTCAGGTCACTTCACAGCAATGGTTTGGAAGAATACAAAAAAGATGGGAGTCGGAAAAGCATCTGCTAGTGATGGCTCAACGTTTGTGGTGGCTAGATATGATCCAGCTGGCAATGTAGTAAATCCAGGCTATTATGAAGAAAATGTCCTTCCTCCAAGAAAATAACTTTTTTTTTTAAGGTCATCTTATTGCTTAATGACAAGTGAACCTGGATTTGGACCTAACAGTGTTTGAAATGAAGCACTATTCGATGAAATTTCCTGTTTGATACTGCTGTTCACTTCTCATTACAGAGGAAGCAATTACATGTTGCTTGAGTCAATGTGCACATTAAGTCCCTATTGCTTCTGAGGGGGCCTCAGTTTATTTGATGATGAAGTATATGCATCATTTCTGAAGGGTAAAATTTATGGTGGTTTTTTTTTAAATAGTTTGCATGAACTCCATGTCAGCATGTGAGTAGGCACATGTTGGATGTCTTTATTTTTTTTAAACAAGCAAATTTATAGCCTTCTGTATACTGAAGATACCAGCTTGTAATTATATGATTACTCTCAATATTTATGAATTATATGAATACTCTCAGTTTTCCAGTATTTTTTTAATAACTGTAACTTCTTTCCTCTGTCTTTACCTCCTGCTACTATGGGACCTTTTCGCTGCAGATGGAACATATGCAGACTTCCTGTATGAAAGGCATACGTGTAAAATGTAGTGGCATTCAGACCTGTGTGTTTTGATTAAGAGGATCTCACAGAACACTAAAAGGTTGCTGAGAAATTTTATCCGTCAAGCAAACCATAATTAATGCATGAACTGAAATCGACCAAAATTGTTTAAATCCCATTTTAGGTGCTAATATATAAAATATGTTTGAGATGAGTGTACTTCAGATTCAAAGTCCACCTTACAGTTTACAGTATGTACCTTGTCTTATAATCAAATTGTTTACTTCTGTTACAGAAAAGTAAGATTCTACTTTTTGATATTTACACCAAAAAAAAAGTTTCTTTGACAGTGCACTTTGGATTTTATTTCTCAGTAACTTATTTTTATTTCCTAAGGAACATTTTTCACAGGTGTCGTGCTTTACAGAATAACATTCTCAGATCATCTCGTCTCCTTTAATAATGTCACAGTAGGAGGTATTCACATGGTTATAATTAAGAGATGTTTGCTCTTTGTGCATATCATTCAATAATAGCGATATTTCACATGCTGGATTGATGCTATGAAAAAAATGAAGACTTAATTTCCTTAAAAACAAGCCAAGCAAAAATGCTGAGGATACTATTTTCTCTGATGAAATGTGGATTGGGCCGTTTTGGCCAGGTTCATACACACCGCTTCAATTTGTTGTTTGTTTTTTTCTCTTCAAGTGTTTCTTTTGACTTTTGCTAAGATTCTGTATGCCATAATTTGGTTCATGAAGAGTGCCATTACAGAAATACTTCTTTTTGTTTACACAGTTATAATAAACTGCACTGTTATGGCTTGATTATATGTCACTGTGATGCTGTTTGTTACAATTTTTTGTTGTAACCAAGAATTTAATACATACCATGAACAACTGAAAAATAAATATTTTTGCATATGAACTACTCAAGCCTTTGCTGTTACCTGATTCATTGTGGAATAATCTTCAAATTTTATTTCTAGGACATTAACGTATGACATTATTACTTTAGGAACATGGGGCAAATAAAAGCAGCAAGTATTCTAGTCCAGGAAATAAAAAAAGAGGCCTTGTAAGAAAGGATAAATCATACAGCAGATCATAAATCATCCCTTCATATAAAGATTGAGCAAACAGTTGAAGCTGAAGAGGCGTACCTCTTTCTCTCTCAAACTCCTGCTTTGTATCTCATTTCATTTCTGCTGCTCCCTCTCTCGGCTGACGTGTTGCCAGTAAAGAATACCCACTCGACTCCCACTCAGGCTTGTGTGTTTCACTAACTGCAGCCTTGGGACCTTCCTTCCTTCAACCCTCAGCTGACAAGTGAGATGGGAATGAAAACAGGACTTTGTAAAAAAACCAACAGGCTTGCTGCAACTGACATAAAGCTAAAAGCAGATGTTAAATAAATTAGTGGTATTAAAATACTCTGGTTTTATCCTAATGACACTCATGCTATTGACCCTATAATTCCTTGAATGGTTGATGTAAAATGCTATTGGCCCTATAATTTCTTGAATGGTTGATGTAAAACTGTATGTATCCTAGTTGAGTGAGTCAAGTCAGAATCTTACTCTGCTGCCACCTAGGTTTTATTTTAATGTCAGAACTGGGAAGGTAGGTAAAGAGAGGACAAAACAAAACAAAGCCTGTAGTTATCTTTATTTAAAATGATAATGATGAATGAACTTCTGGAGGTTTTTAAACAGAGCATTTTGAGGGGGCTTCAGAGGTAATTAGACATGGAAGAGGCACAAAGCCACTCAAATAGCCTCAATGGGTCCATGTAAGTAAGTATGATTGTAACAATTAAAAAACCCCAAATCTAATTTAATTCTTCATAACCAAAAATTATGATATTGATACCTTCTACAAATGAACTCTGGCTTCACAGCAAGCCATGGTGCATGTAGGAGCCCAAAGGGAACGGTAATGTTGCTGATATGACTCACTGAAAAGCCATATGATTTTGGGGAATTGTACACTGACACTTGACTTAGCAGCCATCTGTGTTACAAGACTCTCTGTGGGTATATTGCTCCACTCTCTACCACATCTTGGAGAGTTGTAGAGATTAGGAGAAAAGAAAGGTTATCTCCTGTTGCGTTAGACCAAAACAAGATGTTTAAGAGCTTCCTCAGATGGTTATACAGATACAAGTCACGTTTGCCCTGGGAACAAAGATTAGGCAAACTGTCAGCTCTGATACTAGAGGAAAATACCTATCTCTAGAGGCCTGCAGATGGTTTCTAAGGTCTCTATGCAGCAGCAGAAGAAGAAGGAGGAGATGAACTGAGGTTCATTTCCAGTCTTCTGGGTTAAAAAAGCACTTGGGGAAGAACTGGGACTGGTCTTTAAAAGGTGCTGAAGAGGGAAGTCTGTATTAAACACTTTAGTTTGCCAGCTTCTCTCCTTTATATTCCCAAAAGAACAAAACCTCTCCCTGAGGAGACTTGAGGGTGTTGGTTGACTAGAAAACAAGACCCAAAAACGTGCGCTTGCAGCCCGGAAAGCAGCTGTGTCCTGGGCTGCATCAAAACCAGTGTGGCCAGCAGGTCAAGGGAGGGATTCTCCCACTCTGCTCTGCTGATACCCTCTCCTTGGAGTACTGCTTCCAGCCCTGGGGCCTCCAGCATAAGAAGGATATGAACCTGTTGTAGTGAGCCCAGAGGAGGCCACAAATATAATCAGAGGGCTGGAGTACCACTCCAAGAGGCAGGCTGAGAGATTTGGTGTTGTGCAGTCTGGAGAAGAGAAGGCTCCTGGGAGACTTTGTAGCAGCCTTCTGGTATGTAAAGGGGACCTGCAAGAGAGCTGAAGAAGGGCTTTCTATGAGGGCACGTAGTTATAGGGGTGATGGCTTAAAACTGACAGCTGGTAGGTTTAGGTTAGATATTGGGAAGAGATTCCTCACTGTGAGGGTAGTAACCCACTGGAACAAGTTGTCCAGGGAAGCTGTGGGTGCCCCGTTCCTGGAAGTGTTCAAAGCCAGGCTGGCTCTGGCTTTGAGCAACCTCGTCTAGCGGGAAGTATCCCTGCCCCATGGCAGAGGTGAGTTGGACCTAGATAAGCTCTAAGGTCCCTTCCAGCCCAAACCACTCTGTGATTCTACGATCAAATATCCCCTTACTTTAGCACTTAGTCTGCCTCTTTGACGATCGCCCGCGAAAACCCTGTGAAAGGACGGCCCTTCCCACCACCACCCTGCCCGCCCCCCGCCCTCCCAACCGCGGGCTCGGCTGGAGCACCACCCCCGGGGCAGGCCGCCCGCTCCAGCGGTGTGCCGGCCCTTTCCCGGGAAGCGCCGTTCCCGCCGTTCCACGGCCCGCCGGCAGGGGGCAGCCTCGCCCCGCGGTTCCCGCCTCGCGCCGCCCCTGAGGGGTGCAGGAATTTGACTGAAAACGTGGTTTGGAAGGGACTTACCTGAGCCCATCCAAAATACAGAGTGATGTGGCGATGGGAACGGGGAGTGAATTTATATTCAGTCCTTTTTTTTTTTTTTTTTTTTTTTTGGTGAGCACAGAGTCTGCACCTGTGGCTCAGGGTCTGCTGCTCCATCCACGCCTGCATCCAAAATTCACATTAAGCTTCAATGCCAGTAAACAAAGTAATAACATGGCAAATCATTACACAAAAAGCCTGTGTTTATTAGACTGTCCCGGCTAACACAGTTCCCAATGTTTTTTGTAGTCCTGACTCAATGGCTAAATGTCCTCTCTGGCCTTGGGCAAAGGGAGAAGAAGGTGCTGGATACCTGTACATATACAGATGGCTGTCTGTCACTGTGTTGGGAGTGGAAGAACACAGAGGAGGGAATCTGTGGTCACAGCTCCAGGGGGAATCACTTCCCCCTGGTAGCAGGACCAGGGCCTGGAACGCTGCTTCTGAGTGGCTTAGCTGGATCTGTAGTGCTTCCTCCCATTTGAGGGAAAGCAACGTCCTGCCTGGCCACATAGGGGATGTAGATGGCTTCCCCATTCCTTCTGCCTCCACTTTTCTTCATTTCTCCCCCTCCCCTTCCCCCCAATTTATTTAGGCTTTCTGCAAAATAGAGAAGAAACACCCTGCAATAGTGAGCTGGCTGTTGATGGGGTATTGCCAAGAAGGGTGTTTCATTTGCCTTATGACTCTGGCAAATCCCTGCACAACTCAATTATCTATCCTGTATGTTTCTTCCACAAAACAAATAGCTTACAGTGCCTTGCTTGCTTTGTGTCCATGTTGTGCATAGGCTGTCTCCTCAGAAGCCTCAATAAAAAAGCTATGACAATGTAAGAAGCATGAGAGGATTTCCCCTGTCTTTTCATCACAGATACATTACCAAATGCCTCACTCCAGACAGAGTTACGTTGTGGGAAAAGTATTGAGTCACCATCCCTGGAGATATTTAAAAGAGTTGTAGATGTGGCACTTAGGGACATGGTTTATTGGTGGACTTGGCAGTGCTGGGTTAATGGCTGGAATCAATAGTCTTAAAGGTCTTTTCCAACCTAAAAGGTACTATGATTTTATGTTTCTATGAATTGTTGCTCTAACAATCAGGCTTTTTCTCTCCTATATTTGATAATTAGTGATATATTGTGTCCCTTTTTTGCTGCTTGCTCACTTCCCTTAGCAAGTGTAGAGCTGGCATGTAAAGCTCAAGGAGACTTATTCAATTATTTTGGTTTGTGTTCTCTCCTTTTCTTAGCTGGGAATTGCTAGTGAACACAGTGCCTTCAGGCTGTAATTTCCTGTTGCATATTTTCTGAAACCATGTGAGGGATTGTTCTTGATGAGCTTTCCAGGAGCCTGCTACAATTGTACTAGTCTCATTATCAGCCAGATATTGCCTTCAGCTTCTTGCCACCCTTTTTCTCTTGCCATTCAGGATTGTTTTATAATCCCCTCCTGGGATTTGAATGCTAATATGGGTCATGGAGTCTCTGATGGTAGGTGTCACAAATTTGTCTGGGCTAGCACAGAAAAAGAGGCAGGAAGAGAGGGCTCTGAGCACTAGGAATGTCTCATAAAGGATTTATACAGTGCTTATATCCTAGACTGGGGCTTACCAAATATTGGTCCAGGAGACAGTGATGACTGTTCATGAGGTTGTACCACCCTTTTGCTACTCTTCAGCAGGGATATGATCGGGTGGGCAGAAGTCATTGTGAAATTCCTGGGGCTGAAGGTGGCAGGTGGCCCAAAGAATATAGTAGGATTGAGAAAAACATCAGCAGGGCTGCAAAGGATCATTCTGTGTATGTCTGGTTCAGGCAGAGGAGCAGACTGAGGTGATGGCCGAGCTGTACCTGAATTGAGTTAGTGATTCTTAGGGTAGAAGGAGCGTTCAGCAACATAGAGTTGATTTTGGCAGACCTGTGTACCAATATGCCCTGCCTACCACACCGTCAGCTGAAAGGTGCATCATTTCAAGGAAAGTGATCATAATTTCTGGAGACTGCTTCATACCCAAACAAAGCAGTGTCCACTACCATGTATGCAGGTGGCTTTTTTATGAGCTTTCTTCTTAGCTCAGCTGCTTATTCTCCCACTCTCCTGAGTGCAGTGCTTCAGGTTTTTTTTGGGCCATGCTACAGCGTGTAGAAGACTTACTAGAAGAGTCAGCCTGAAGGTGATGCTTTCCTTCTTTACTGAGGACTTTTTTAGAGAAAGGCAATTTATGATTGTGTTTGTGGAGCTACACATCTATCTGAAGGCTGATGTTGGGAACCTTGCCCTGGTTTTAAGTAGTGTAAATGGCCTGGAATGGTCTGTAAGAGCTTTGAAATGTCCTCTTCTGACTGCTGAGAGATTTCCTCCCTAAAACAATAGGCACTGTGGCACCATCAGGGACTGCAGTTACTCTGGATAAGGAGAGGTACTGTCATGAATTCCCACAAGCGCCATCATCTCCTGGATGCTCTGAGGGAGGCTATGATATTCAGAGCTTTGAAAGATCAGGGGCAACTTGAAAGTTTATAATTCTTTTCTTCAGCCCCTGGACTTCAAGCTTTGTGCTGTTGCAAAGCACCACTTAATATTGCTGTACCTTTACAAGGTAAAACATGGTCTGCTTGCCAGCGTTGTAGCTTTCACACAGCAACTCTGTCCCTCTCCTCTTTCAAATAATAGGACTAATGAGCAGAGCTGAGCATTTGTGTTTATGTATAAAATATTCCATTCATTTATCAAGGATGTGTCCAAAAAAATTAGAAAAAGAAGAAAAAAAATTTCTCTCTCTGTCTTGTAAAATTCTATACAACTGAATACAAGAATAACTCAGTGATTGTTTCTGCCTCACTGTAACGTGTTTCAGTGTGCCACTGTATTCAGTAAAATGTATTCTATATGTTAGTAATTGTTTCTCTATGCCAATCTCTATAGCTGAGGAGTTAAAATTGCTAATGATCTTTCCAGCAGCCTAGCTATTTTTCATCTCCTCGCTGAGGCCATTAATCAACATATCCAGGATCGCTTGAGCAACATTTACTAGCAATTAACCTATGCATATGGGAATTTTTTTCCCCATTACATTTCTCTTCTAGTTTGTACATCAAATAAAAGATGTATCCTAACACTGCTTTTGCTAATTGAAAAAACTAGAAAACAAAATTCTCAGACCTACATGGACCAGCTTGATATGAGAAAAGAGGGCATCCAATATGCTGGAAAAATGCTGCATTAAAGACTTTCCCAGATTGTTGAACATTAACTAACCTCTTGCTTTCCACTTGCTCTTCCTAACATTACATAGATGATAGAACAGACATCTGAGCTGTGTTGCAGTTAGTTACTGTGTATTTTAAAAGACTTATTGAAATACTCCCTTGGGAAGAAAAGTAACTGCATATGCGTTCTCCTGACCTTTACACTGCCCCACTGTTTCTCTGTTCTCATTTCTCAAGCACTCAGTACTGGTATCACCTCACTTTGCTCTAGCAAGATGCAGGACCAAAATATTTCTAGTGTTACTTCAGTAGTGTTAGCAAAGTTAAACCTGGGGAAATCTGCACCTCTAATGTATTCTGCTGTCTACAAACTCTATTTGACTGGCAAATGTTACTGTGTGGCTTAATAGAGTTTCTTTATGTCACGGAAGAAAGGAAGCAGGAAAGTTAGTGAGAATTGAAGAAAGTTTGCTGTCAAAATCATTGCAGGAGGCTTTTCTGGTTTACAGGACTTTGCAAAGATGGCAAATTAGACGTCCAAAAGAACACAGCATGTACCATAAACAGAGCTGGTGCATATCCCAGATGTATTGATATGACTGCAGAGGACCAGTATATCCTATCCTAGCATCTACTGGCAGTTCTATATGGAGATGGTCTAAAAGCCTTAATGTTGCTTAAAGCTAAAGGAATGTCAAGTTCTGTAACTGTGATCAGAAGCAGCTTAGATAAAGTAGGACATGAACCAATGGCCAGTTTGCACCAGCACACCCACTGTTGTTAGCCTTAGTGAGCAGTGAAGGGAGACTTCTACCCAGAAAGGAGTCTTTTTCCTGTGTACATCCTTCTGCTGACTGTGTTTCAGAAGTGCAAGAGGAAATAGTTCAGTCCTCTAGTACTGCCAGTAGTAGCTTTTAATCCTAGATGCAGAGGAAGGGCCAGTAAAAAAATTAATCACCTGCCATGCTTTACAGCCTGTTTGCATCACTAATATCTACTTTTAGTTTAATATTAAAAACTGGAGGATAATAATAAACTTATTACTAAAGTATCCAAAAGAGAATGACTTTATTTTTTTGTAAACCCAAAGTTTCATTTTTGCTGTTCATTTTCCTTCACCCCAGACCCGGTGGGGAATGTATTCATTCTCCGTCTCAGGTTAGACCGAAATTCAGCATCACCAATTTTTGCAGCATTTGTCATTCAGCCATGCAATATGAATACACAGGACTGTAAGAGAAGCCTAAATATAGTGACTGAATTGGCCCTAATTTATGTCAGAGACAATGCCAGTTTCTAGCCCACATCTTGTGGGGGAAGGAGGCTTCAACACGTGAAACGAAAGGAAACAAAAAAAGATGTCTCCAAACACATTAAACATAACTCTCTTGCTTTCATTTGGAGTATGATTCATGGATTTAAAATGATTATTAGAGCCTCAACTTCAATATCCACTCAAAACAGCCCTGTTACCTCTGATAAGAGAGGAGGATGTCACTTTACTGAGTGTAGTGGCCCTTCTCATGTGCACTGGAGTGAAAAAGAAGGCAAAAGGTGGGCAGGGCCCATGAAGGGAAAAGAGACATTTTGGTTCCCCTGTTACATCTGCTGAGCTCATTTAATATCTTCAGCTCTGGTGAGTGTGAGATTTGGGGCTGAGGGGCAGACCTTTCCGAGAGAGCCATACAAGCTGAGTTAAAGAAACAGAAACTGACACCAGGTCTGAGTGTAATGCAACCTAATTAAAATTAAGAGTGGTTGGAAATGTGTTTGGTTATATTCTGTAGGTAACAAAAGGCTATTTTCCTAAAAATACTATCTTGATGATTTGCCCAATTTATATTCTTGTCTTTTCATTTATTAATTACCTAAACCTTATAAAGCAGAGCTTTCTCCATCCTCATGAGGCAGGTATGTATACAAATGGCAGGTACTGATGAAATGTTTACTGAAAAGATTAGCTTGTCAATGAGGCAAAGGATGGATATTGATCCTCCTTCTATGTTTGTCAACCTGTAACCTGTTTAAGAAATGGCCTACGGCAATGAAATCCAATCAAGCACTCTCTGCAGCTCCAGTTTTCTTGTAATATAGGGAGGGGATTCAATCACAATAAAGGAAATGAACCACTTATCATATAAATGAGGGTAAGGCAATTAACAGGTTACAGGTTCTAAGTGAGGAGAGTTCTGACTGCAATACAGGATTAAACAACGGCTATTCTGTACACCTGAGCTTTTCTGTGGTCTTTCTACAGGGAGAGATTGTTATGTGGCAAAATATGTTGCAATGCTGAGTTAACAGTACTGAACACACTGTGTGTCTCCCCTAACTAAACCCCAGCTTGATAACTTTGTAATGGAAATGTTTTCAAAGAGGTGTCCAAAGCAGTCTTCTAAGTAATTAATACCACTTGTCAGTCCATAGGGCCACCTGAAAAAGAACTTTTTAGTTTTATGAGAGATGTGAAAGATTGTATAATTTTTATTTTATTCAAAATCAGAAGAAAATTGAGCCTTTCCTAATATGATCCTCCTAACCCTATCTCCCCCCAGGTCTAAGTTGTGTTTAAGACAAGTGCTGCAGCCATCAGGCTGCAGATACAGTCTTCAATTGCCTGTCTTTTTCTATTTGCATGAATGAATAAGAGGGCAACATAATTTACAGATAGGCTGACGTGGACCCTCTCTTCCCTCCAGTAGAGTGGATACCCATGTGCAACACCCAATTTGTAGGTTCAGATCCCTGCCCTGAAACAAAGGAAATGACAGCTGATATTGAAGCATTTGCCATTTGAGACGAGTGATCAATCCTTAGCATTCTTAGGTGTGGGTTTCCTTCTCCAGAATTACAATACCAGATGTTGCTGGGAAAAGATGAGATCAAGTAATTTTTACATTGAAGGTTTAGGTCTTGTTGTTTGTAGAGGGCTGACTTTGGCTGGATATCAGGTGCCCACCAAACTGCTCTCTCACTCCTCATCCTCAGCAGGATAGGGAGAGAAAATAGGACAAAAAGGTCATGGATCAAGGTAAGGACAGGGAGAGATTATTCACCAGCTACTCTCACTGATGAAAGAGAACTGAGGAAGCAAATTTAATTTATTGCTAATTAATAATAGAGAAAGATAGTGAGAAGACAAAAGTGGAAACTCAAAACACCTTCTTCCTGACTTCACCCTTCTTTTCAATCTCAATTTCACTCCTAACTCCTCCATCTCCTCTCTCCAAACAGTGCAGCGGATGGGGGCTGCAGTCAGTCCGTAACATTTTGCCTCTGCCACTCCTTCCTCTTCATGCTGTTCCCCTGCTCCAGCCTGGGCCCTGCCTACAGGCTACAGTTTTTCATGAGCAGCTCCAGTGTGGGTCTTTTCCACAGGTCACAGTCCTGAAGGCTCAGACTACTCCAGTGAGTCCCCTGTGGGGTCAGAAATTCTGCCAGCAAACCTGTTCCAGCCTGGGCTTTCCACAGGGTCACAGCCTCCTTCATGCACCCACCAACTCTGTCATGGGGTCATCCACGGGCTGCAGGTGGATCTCTGCTAGCCTGTGGACCTCCGTGGGCTGCAGGGGCACAGCTTCCTCACCGTGGTCTGCACCACGGGCTGCAGGGGAACCTCAGCTCCGACACCTGGAACACCTCCTGCCTCTCCCTCTTCACTGAGCGTGGTGTCTGCAGAGATGTTTCTCTCATATTTTCTCACTCCCCTCTTACAGATGCTGCCCAGTGTTCTTTATATTTTCTTAAATATCACAGAGGTATCACTAGCATTGCTGAAGGGCTCAAATTTGCCCACCATTGTTTCCATCTTGGAGCTGGCTGGAACGAGGGCAGCTCCTGGTGTCTCATCACAGAAGCCACCATGCAGCCTCCCATGCTACTAGAACCTTGACATGTAAGTCCAGTCCAGTACTTCAGTGTTTTCCAGTAAAAAAAGTGTGTCACTGCAAGCATCTGATCAGTGCTTAACCTAGAGAAAGTAGTATCCTGTATCTCCAGTTTTTTCCCTTTTCTAAAAAATATTCTTCCTGATGGATAGACTGTAATAGACTTCATTAGATAAGCATCCTTTAAAGAGGATATCGGTCACAGCTCATGCATGACACTCAGTAAAATGTGAGAATTCAGAGAACTCATCGACTTGGGGAAGGTGATGAGATACACAATCCTCAATCCCCACTCCCAGTGTCAGGTAGACATCTGTCTTAGGTACCTGACACAAGTCTCTTAAGTCCAACCCAACAGTTTCTAAGTTCATCAACTCAGCTGAAGGTGCAGAGAAGCCACAGCTGATCTAAAAGCATTTCTGAAAATGTAGCTTACACTGATCTGCCAGTGTGACCCCCAACCAGGGAGAAGAACAAGCTCTCACAGTAATCTGTCATCAGTGAAATGTTAGTTTAAATTTTCCAACAATTTACCTTGCTGAGGAAAATTGTATTTTAAATATTAGGAGCTGTTGTAGGTGTACAGTTACTGTGTATCTTAGCAATATCCACTCTTCCAGTGATGACTACTGCAATGTATACCCTCTTCCAGTTCCAACCTAAACAATCTCTTTCCAGTGGAGTAAAGAGTCCTTGAACATTGTCCCTTCTTTCACAGAATCATAGAATAGAATTACAGAATGGTTTGGGTTGGGAGTTTCAGCTCCCCTGCCATGGGCAGGGACATATTCAACTAGCTCAGGTTGCTCAAAGCCCCATCCAGCTTGTACCTGAGCACTTCCAGGGATGGGGCATTCACAACTTCTCTGTGAAACCTGTTCCAGTGCCGCATCACACTGACAGCACAGAATTTCTTCCAAATATCTAATCTGAACTCACTCTTTTGGTTTAAAGCCATTGCCCCATCCTATCACTACCTGCCCTTGTAAAAAGTCACTATTAAAAGCAAAATGATAATTTAATTATTAAAATTAGTAAAATAAATAAATGGAGCTATTTCTCATGAGCTTGAAACCTTAGTTTTGTGACTTGAATGGACTAAGACAGCAGGAATAGGATCGCAATTAAGAGTAAATTTGAAAAGGTTGAAATAAAGGGTTTAATCTTTCATATGCAGTAGTGCTGAATTTTTCATACGTAAGAAATTTAATGTGAAATAAAATGCTGAAAAAGCTGTGACATGGTGCTTCCTTTTCCAGGGACCCTAAGTACAATAACAATGCCTCAAAATTAGTGTAGATGTTGGAATACTGAGGATAGAATCAAACCATTTCAGGTTGTTATGGCATTATCTTGCGATGCAGATACCTTGCTGGTACCAGTACTATCTGGTCTGGCGTTCCCAGGTGGAGGTGTCTGCCACTCATTTGTAGGAGAGAGGAGAAACCCACATCTGGTTCCTTCTCTTCTCCCGATACCACGTTCCCCCGAGACTTACTGTCTGCTTTGTTAATGATTAAGAGCTAACTACAGAAGGGCACGTATCAAGTATGGACATATTATATTGTGTCAGAATTGAGGAGGAAGCCTCAGGCTTGTGTCCCATGTGCCTCTCTCCAGTATTAATCTTCTCAGTACATGAAATATTTTTCACCAATACATAACCTCACTTATTACTTCCTGCCATTAAGTGCAGCAAATACTCAGACACTCTTCTGGAACATTTCCAAATGAAATCTCAGAGTCATTACATTAACCTTTTACATTATAGAGCAGAAGGAAATTAGCTATTGGCACACAGAGAAATACTTAGAAAGTGGTACAATATTTCACATAATTGTATTTTTATACTTTCCAACAATGCAAAGAGTTAAACAAAAGCATTAAAAATCCTGCATGCTTCATTAAAAACTCTCGATTTCACTATTTTCAGCAAAATAAGCCATCAGTGTTAGATTCTATAATTGACACCATTGCTTAGGGAACAAACCTATGAATCTTATTAGAGACAAATTCATTACTTTAAGTCCACCCTTAGGATGCAGAGCTCATAAAAGAAATCTCTGGAGGGTTCAGCTTAGGGGATGAGACGATTTCAGGCTGCAAATCTACAGATTTGCTGTAATTAACCTGAACTAATTATTGTCAGGCGATGGGTCAGACATCCTGGATAAAAGCCCCTGACTGGTTTTGTGGTCTACTGGGTTTTCAGCAAGAGAGCTGCTTGTTAAACAAAGAAAAAGTACTGAAAGCACAGCCCTATATATTCTTAAAGCAAAATAAATCTTTCCACTGGGAGAGAATAGCAGAGTCTATTTAAAATGCACAGTCAATTGGCACACTGAAATATATCAATGTTTAATACTTTTGCTAGCTAGCTCGCTGCAGGCAATGATCAGTAGCAATGGTCAAAAGCAACTCCTGGGTGGGCTATGCTGGTCTCCCTCCATATGAAGCGAATGACTGCCTGCTTGCTTTTGCAGATATCACAAGAAGGGATCCATTTAAGCAACTCTTCGTGCACTGCAGGTGCACATTACAGTCCTGCAATGGATGCTGCCCTGTCACTATTCTTCTGCGGCTTACAAGAAACAAGGTAGATGCACAGGTGCACCTACAGAAGCTTCTATGGCTCACATAGGGCAGAAGGAGTAAGCTAACCTGTACAAGATATGCTGATAACTCTGTAATATAGATTATGGAGATTTAATTATCATGGCTTCAAATAGCAGTGACTATTTTTACCAGTAGTAGAAGAGCTATTTAGTTTTATTGTTTCAAACAAAAATTTTTGTATGAATTTAAATTTCTAAATTCTGTTGAAATCAGTGGCCATGACGTGTGAAAATGTTTTGAGACACCTTCATCCTTTGAAGTTTCCAAGACTTGGTTGGGCAAAGATGACATGGTCTAGTGTGGACTCCAGTGAGTCCCTTCTGGTCAGTGTTTCTATGACCCAGTGGGGTTAAGAAGTGGTTACAAGGAGAACTGTGTGCTCAGGTGCCATCCTCACCCTCTCAGAAGATGCTTATGGCTGCTCCTTGCTAAGGAGTTCTTTTCGCTTCAGTCCAGAGGTTTGCTGCCATTGCTTTTTCTCTCATAAACATACACCCCTTTCATCTCTATTCCTCTTTATTCTGCTGCTGTGTCTCAGCAGGTGGTCATATATTTTTACTGTATGTTTCACTGATATTGGGCAATTTGTTCTTCATTTCCTCTGTGTGCAACTGATACTGTGGGACTGGGTTTCTAATAGAGGACTCTGAACAAGGGAAGCCTATGTATGAGTGCAGCATAGGTAGGGCTGATTATGGCAGTGATCACCTGGATGGACCCTGGAACACACCAGTGAGGGAGCGAAGGGTTGAGCAGTGGGGATAGGCAATGAGTCTTGTCATGTGAGTGACTCAAAATATCGCTAGTCATACTTTATCACTTAAATGTAACCTAAATTATTTTAAATTTTGAGCCTCTGTGACTCCCTAAGGAAAAAAAGGTCTGTGTCAGTGCCACCTGATAAATCCCAGGTCCCTCCTGTACTGCGTGGCTGTAGAGTTTCTTCAGGTTTCTCATGCACTCAGTTGTTTCCAGATAAAATTTTCTGCCTCACAGGGGTACTGTGAGTGGAAAGGTGGCTCACATCTGCTAACTTAATGTGGTTTGTCGAGACACAGAGATCCTGAACTTGACAGAAATTGTGACTAGACCCTGGCCTGTTTTTCACTCTCCCAGGCCTGCACAGAAGCAGTGAGATGCGTGTCATGTGTCCGCAAAATGTAGGTAGAGGTCCCTCTATGTGACCCGGCAGATGATGAGCTCTGACTTCAGAGATCTCACTGCACTTCTGGGGCTGGCGTGGGCTGGATGTTATGAAGCGCTTTGTCGAATTGGTCTGTTTGAGCTTCTAAGGATCAATATTTAGTATGAGATAATCTTTTGCTTCTGAACATTTCTAAGTAAGTATTAAACATAGGGTTACTATGTATTGTTTCACTTTCCCGATTTTGGATTCCTTGTAATAACATTGTTTGGAGGGCAGGAAGAGGGATGCCAGATAAAAAGTGCCTTTTTGCCATCCTTCCACCAGGTCCTCTGCTGACCTAGCTGTATTTTGGTCTTCCTGAAACATGGGCCTTTTGATCTTGATGTAAACAAAACCTTCTTCAGTGCTGACTGCTGTTGACTGTGCTCCTGTTTACAAATAAAACCTGGTCCTGTAGCATTTGTTTTGCTGTGTCATGCGGTCCTTTTCCACTTGTACTTGGTTCGTGCCATCTTATTATTTCTGATATAAACTCTTACAACAGGAGGAAAGTCTCCAAAACCCTCACTTCACTGCCCTGATTAGCTGTGACTGGTGTTTCAGGTGTGGCTTCATTAAAAATCAAACATGACAGCAGAACTGAATTACCGAGTCATCCCAGATGGAATGGCAAGATGGGATGAAGGAGTCCAACTCCTTTCACATGGGTATACTTATTTAGCAAAATGAGAGGAAAAAGAAGAAATTTTGATGATAGTAGAGCAGGAGATGATACTCTTTTTGTTCTATCCTGCAGACAGCACAGTATCCATCACTTCTGGCCACCCTGGGCTAAAACAGGCAGTATCACTAGTCCTGGAGTGTAGTAAGAGTGGCAGCAGATAGTATTTGTAATTCTGCTATATGAGAGAAAAGCAAGCAAATCTTTCCTTGTTGATTTGGATCAATATAGGATTGTGCTTTTTTCATCTGGGATAGAGTCCATTTTCTTCACAGTAGTTGGTATGGAGCTGTGTTTTGGGCTCGTGCTTGAAAATGTGTTGGTAACACAGGGATGTCTTCATTATTGCTGAGCAGTGCTAGCATGGTCAAGGCCTTTTCTGCCCTTCACCCCACCAGCAAGGAGGCTGGGGGCGCACAAGGAGTTGAGAGGGGACACAGGCAGGACAGCTGACACCAACAGACTCAACGGATATTCCATACAATATAATATTATGCTCAATATCTAGAGCTGGAGAAAGAAGAAGGAAGTGGGGTACATTTGGAGTGATATCCTTTGTCTTCAAGGCACCATTAGGCATGATGGAGCCGTGCTGTCCTGGGAATGGCTGAATACCTGCCTGCCCATGGGAAGGGGTGAATGAATTCCTTGTTTTGCTTTGTTTCTGTGTGTGGCTTTTGCTTTCCCTATTAACCTGTTGTTTTCTCAAACCACGAGTTTTTTTCTGGTTTACTCTTCCAATTTTTTCCCCCATTCCACCTGGGGGAAGTGAGGCTATGCAGCACTGAGTTGATGGCTGGGGTTAAATCATGACAAAGACCCTTTGAGAACTGTTCTCTCCCTAATCAGCATCAGCTTAGGGCAAGAGCATTGCAAGCTTGCTCTATGCCTGCTTATAACGGATATTACAAATAAAAACTAGTTACCAGTGAATGGAAAATCCTGTGTCAGGAAAAGCTGCAGTTATCATGCGTCACCACTGTATGCCACTACAGACTAATTACTCTAGTGGATGCCAGAGATGAGGCACTGCTACAGCAGACCCTCAAGAAACACTTAGTTAATATTAAATTGTAATCCTATTACCTTTAGATGTTCTCAATGCTATTAATCTCATGGTTTCCAAGTCAGCAGTTTAAAAACAGATTATCTGAAAATCGCAACGCTATTAACCTCTTTGTGTGTATACCATTTTTAAGCACAGGAGCCAACAGGAGTAAAAATAATAATAAATTTATATTTTCAGTGTCTTTCTGCTTAAGAATATTCCATGTATAATTCAAAATTCGTCAGAAAAGCATCAGCCATGGAACAGATATTTTTCATAATCTATTCATGCTAAAGATAAAATAAACATGAATAATCAGAAATGAATTATCTCATCCACTGTCTTTTGTAAGTCCTCTATTGGACTGGTACAAAATTATAATCAGATTTACATTCTTGCACCAAAAGGAATAAATAAAATGCACTACAGAAGAATTATTGGTTGTATATCTTGAAATAGATTTCTAGAGTTAATTTACATCCTAATAAAATCTTTGTTGGAAACTTACTAGTGGTTTTGCAAAAAAATCTTTGCAACACAAACTAACTGGCCAAAGTCAAAATTGACTTCATGGTGAAGAACATGACGAACTTCTTAAGCATTTGTATATAAATGTTTAAGTAAGGTTGTAAGTTCTTAAGTTAATACTTACATGTTTTTTAAATCATATCCAAAATTAGGTCTCCATTTCTATTGCTTTCTCCTACAGGTGGAAATCTGAAAGAATATTTTCCTTTTTGGTCCCTTCAATTTTCTGATCATTCCAATTCATTGTTTCTGTATCTGATTATCAACAGATTTAATCAACTTCTTGTTTCTGTCTCTTAGAAACCTCTATTCTTCTGCTTTCTTCAGTTTTTATTCTGTCTGCAGTTTAAAATATTATTTGCTCCAGAAAAATCCCTATCAGATGGGTGGGAGAGGGAGAATGTCCAGGGCAAGGACTCCCAATGAGTAATTATAGAAATTATTACCTTGACAAGATGCATTATTCTTAGAATTTTTAGTATCTCTTACAGAAATTGTAGGGAATGTTTCCTTCATCTCAAGAGCAAAAGCCAAGTAACCTGGAACTGTAGCCTCACCAAGAATTGGGATGTTTAAATTCAAAACTTCACAACAAATTACTCTTTTAGAGGCTGCATCATCACCTGTTCCAGAGAAATTGCAGACACTCTCAGATTACCTCCTTTCTATTCCCTGGTCAGTGAGGAAGATGGATGGGGCAACTCATGGAGTGTGTTTCCTTTTATTGCTGAGATGCATCTTTCAGCAACCTAGAGACATCTTTGTTTTGCCTTTGTAAAAAGACTGTGTGACAGCAAGTTACCGATACACAAAATGGATTAATATTAAAAGATGCATTAAAGAGATTAAATGGCTGGAAAAAAATAAAACACGAAAAGGAAATCTTCTCTCTTTAAAGGGTATTCTTAGAAGGCTGAGAGCTGAACTTTATCACTAAAGTAACATCCATGAATTGTTTCAGTGCTGAAGATCTCCAGATGATTTTACAAGAGCTACTGCTAGGGCCTGATGATGCTACTTCTGCTACAATGCCACAGCAGTTGCATGGAGATGGCACAAACTGATGTATTATTTCTAACAACCATCCCTTGTCCTCTGGGGTTTCTCTGGGCATTGTGACCCATGATTGCTACCAGCAGACTGGATCCAATCCAAATATTCAGATCTAGATGTGACTACAATCATCTACTGAGTTATGTCTATCCAGTTGTTAGTAACTACCATTATGTTTCCCATCGTAGTTTACACATTTGTAACAGTTCCTTTTTCTGGCTGCAGTGTGATATTTGAGCTCTGGAAGGGGTTATTCCAAACCCATAAGTGAATGAATCCCTTCCACAAGAGTTACCCTCTTAAATTAATTATTGTGAAAAATGAAGGTGTGATCATTAGTCCAACAATGACTCTAGTGGAAGGAAACATAAATTGTCATAGTAGTTCTCTTACACATTAGATTAGGCAAATTAGGCTTCTTATTTTTCTTTAGAAACCTAAATCTATAGCAGTACTAAAACAGTGCAGTGCCGGATGTGAGAGGAAAATAACTATCAGTTGTGAAATATCTTTGGACTGTTTAGTAACATTACCATTCACAGCCACGGAATACATTATATTTTATTGTAAACTTTGTTCCTTAGAGAAGTATAAATCTTGAAAGTGTGTCAATACTTGGCAAAGTAAGCAGCCTCAGGAGGCAAAGAATGTTTAAGACCATCTATCAAGTATAAGAAGTTGATAGCAATTAAAATCAGGGCTGTTTATGTATAAACATAAATTGCAGAGGTAGCTTAAAACTGCCCAGTAAAAATCTTGGCTGGGTGAAAATTCCAATTGCAAAAGACTGCAAAAAGCAACATCTGAATTTTAAGAACTGTTTTTGTAGCCTACACCTTTTCTTTTTTCTTTAGGGATGATATTTTCTATGAAATTTTATTACATTAAGGGTAATCTATCTATTTATTTATTCTCACATCCAGGCATTTGTAAAAAAAACATCACAAGCAACAAAAAAAAAATCACTGAACAATCGGTAAAAACAAGATATCTTAGATAAAATATTGCTTGTATTAGATGAACACTAATCCAGGTTATATGTCAGTGTTCACTTTTCCCCCAAAGTGATACAGAGAAGGATGCGGAAGTTAATTACTGTAATCATGATGATGATTTTTTTATAAGGGGATGAGTTTACAATCTTTTTTATTATTGTGTATTTAAATGGAATTAACTGTGTCTCTTTAACACATGAGGTCCGAAGGAAATAGACCATTGTATGGGCAGCCTGCAAAATTTTATTGCTTTTCATGATGGTTACAACACTCAAAACTCCAGGGAATGAAAGCCCACAGAAAGAGTATTGGGATGTCTTCCTCTCCAGAAGAGGGAAGGGGCCAACCTTCATAACCGAGCTACTGACTACCTAGTTCCTGGTTTGAAAGGAATGTGTTGGTCTTGTTCCAGGTAGGCTGTCAGATCTTCTGAGCTGTGAAGTTCTGCCTTGGCTCATCCTTGCACTGTGTCCAGCAGAACATTGTTGCTGGCTGTCCCACACAGTGCTCAGTGCAAGCACACACAAGCTGTGTATCAAGAATAAGGTGTGCACATTTCCTGGTTTTGGTCTAGTGGTCAGTCTTGGATCATTGTGTTTGGGTCAGTCCTTGAAGAGGTGCAAGGAGCATAGCCAGAGCACTGGTTAATGGGGTGGTGGAGAGGATGTGTTGTGATGTAGGTGGACCCTGCCCCATCTACAAAAAATTCCATGATTTTGGGGATCTGTTAATAGGCACCCTGTTTCATATGGTAAATGGAGTCAGAGAGGCTGTCTTCTTCCTTAAACATGGGGAGCTGTCAATAAATCACCAACTTCAAATGTGACAGTCCTGAAGAAGCTTGAAGTGGAGGGGTACTCTGCCCACAGTGAGTTTTGCTGCAGCAGGCAACAAGGAGTGGTCTCCCAGTCCATGCCATGGACATGGGGAACCTTGCTGGGAGCAGGAACAGTGCCAGGCTGCTGGGTGGAAGGGAGAGACTCTGGCTACAAAAAGTGAGACTGAATGCTGTTAAACAGAGCATAATGTACAATGTTTATTTGAAATTAATGATGCTTGCATGCCTTCCAACTGCATTTTAATATTTAAATTGCTGCAAAAGTAAATTATTAAAATAAAGTGTCCGTGAATTATCACCCCCGATCTCCTAAGCTACAGTGCTAGAAAATGAGAGGGAAAGAGTGTGTAGGTCAGCTAAGTAAAGGAAAGATTCTCCCCTTCTCATTTTTAATTTCTTCCACTGTAAGAGAACCTCTTTTCACTTCTGTTCAGCTGTGGAAAAGTTACGTTAGGTGGTCTTAAAATGGAATCCAGATGAGGAACTGGTATGCGGCTGAGGGATTTTAGTGTTCCAGAAACTAATATCTGCCACTGAGGGAATGTAGTGAATCCACCCACATGAGTGGATTGATTCTAGCATTAGACAGGGAAGAAACATCCATGTCAAGAGCTTCCTCTCATCTTCCTTACTTCCAGAGGAAGATCAGTCCAGCAACTATTTCTACATCTCCTCCAGAATGGTGAAAGAGAGGAAAGCTTTGTTAAGTGCTTCCAGCTTTCCTAGAGGAAAACAGAGTCTGAAATTCCTCCCAGATTCACAGGGCTCCTGCTGCTTGCACATACTGTGGAGAAACCATAACACAGGTAAGATGGTGAGGCAGCATTTCATTGCAGATAGCTGTTAGACCTTGGATCTCTCCCATCCCTTGTTGGAAGAGTCCTTGGACAACGGAATACTCTTCATTTGTTTGCTTCCAAGAGCAGGGCTACTGATGGGTCCCTTAGTAAAACAAAGGGTAAAGGGAAGCCCTGGGAAATAACAAAATTGTTCTCATATTTTTAAACTTAGGCTTTCTATTACACTCTCTCCTCCAAGAATTTGTGAGAATTTCATAGAACAGGACTTGAACAAATCAACAGAGGAAACAGTATCTAAACCACAATGCAGGAATTTATTTTCTCCTTGTGCATTAAATTACCCAATTAATGTTTCCTGTTGCCTTAGCCTGTTCTAATAAGGCTTGACTGTCGCTTATCAGCCCCTAATCTTCTAAATGATGAGCAAGAACTGCAGCTGGATTTACAAGAGCCTTTGGGGCACAATACCAAACTCCCAGAGTGCCAAAGATCCATCCTTGGAATTATGCCTATTAGGGTTTTTAATTCGTTATCATTTACTTAAAACAGATACCCACTAATAGGATCAGATTGACTTTATTATTTATTAAGTACTATTAAAATAGATAGACTGGACAACCAATCTCTATGTACAAATCATTCCTCAAAAAATAAGACTTCTTCTTGCATAAAAATGTTATTTCAGATATCAATACTCCTTTGAGTTAACTGAGTTTGCCTCCTCTTTGGGTTTATTTTTCTTGAAATGTTGATCTATAGGTTCAAATATTTTGGGGTACAAAAAGATTTTCCAGAGTAAATGAAAGTGATTTTTATAGGCTGCATGCATGAGTTAACAAATTAGAATAATGGTTGGATAATATTGGCTAATGAGTAACTTAGATGGATAAATGATTCTTAATAGACAATGGCAGTGGCTTCAGAATGATAAATACTTTCCTGTTGTATTATAATAAATAAATAAATATATTTTACTAAGAGAGACTTCTTATGAACTGTGAGGCCAGCTGGGGGGAGGAATAGATTCATTTAGATAAAATGCTATTAAATTGCCTGCATAGTGTCCTGTCAGACAACTATCGACCCCATCCCATGGGAGAAATTGATTTTTGTGCGGAGAGCTATGCTGTTTTCTGCTGTGTCTTGCTCCAGCACTATTGCTCTGGTAATCACACACAGCTGCCTCTTTTCCTTTCTCTCTCTTTCTGTCTATTTGTTGCGGAAAGATTGATTGAAAGACGTAAGGGATTCAAATTGCCATATTTGTTGTTATTTGACCTTTTCAATTATATTCTGTTAAATATGTAAATAATTCATTTGTAGTAATGTACATAGGAGTTTGCTGAAGCCGTCTGCGAGGAAGGCTTCCAGGAGGATGCATGTACCTTTGTTCTCCTGCAGACCTATTAGAGCTGACTCAGTGAAAGGAATCCAGTTGTAGCTGAGGATGCTCCCTGCTTTGGTAAAGCTATCTAGGCTAGTTCTCAAGACAAAATCTAAAGATGGGAAATTAATTTAAACTAGTAACACCACAATTACATCAGTGCTGAAAAGTGAAATGGTACATGATTAAGGATCTTTGCTTTGGTTTCCTTTGTTTAGGCATAAGTACCTTCTTTCAGCTCTCACTAACGTCAGTCATTTTTTAATGAGACAAAAACACCTGAGGTCAAGTAATGACAACATTAAAGTTGAAATCCAGTTTTAAATCTCCCCCCTCTGAACAAGAAACAAGGTCTTTAATTGCCATGAAACAGTCACACATTTTTTCTCAGGTAATACAGCTTCAATTTACAAAATTGTTTGTCTGATGAGTTATGAATTACTTGACTTTTTCTACTATTTCTTCTTATTCTTACATTAATTTCATTCTTATGACTCATTTTAGCATCATCAGTGCTAAGCAGCCGTTTGAATGTCTGCCTGTGGGAATCAAGGTCCCTGCTGTTCTCTGGGTCCATAACTTGGCATTTGCACATGGGGGGAATCTCTGAATGGGAAAAAGCCAGGACAGACCTTCTTGCTCCAACTCAAGCCAGTGCTAAGGGCATAGAGGGGAAGAAAGATCTGCTGTATTTCATGGGCTGCTGCATTAGATCTTGGGAGGGAAGTGTAGGATGGTTTATTAGAGCCATACACTAGCCCAGACTTAAAGATCAGTGAACTGCTGGGTCCATCTTTGCATATATGCACCAAGGCACAAGTATCTGGATTCTCAATGCCTTTATTTTTATTATGCTGGTTGGACAAAGCTGTAAAAGCTGCATCAGTGGTCATCTATAACAATCAATAAAGACAGGATGCACCTTCTCCTTTGCCTTTTACTTGCCCACATCCTTCAGTCTGTAGTAAATAGGCAAAAAAAAGAGAGCTATTCAGTCAAAATCCCATTGCCTTACACTGACCTTATGCTCCTTTCTTCCTGTATAAAGAGAGGACAGAACTTTGATGAAGCCAGCACTAACGAGGAACAGTAAGTGCCTTAGAAAAATTTGGCTGTGCTCTTGGGCATGTAGCCTGCTTTCTCAACCTATACCCCAGTAACTCTTCAACAAAGCTGCCACAGCCTCTTTTAGAGGTGACCTGAGGTCGTGGGGCAGAGTCAAATCCAGCAAAAGTGCTCCAACATAGCTCTCACAGAGGGCAAACCAAGGCAACAGAGGAAAACAGCATCCTGCTGATGTCCTGCAGCAGTTGCGAGGTTGCTGCCATAACAAGGATGACTCAGAGGAGGCTTGAAAGAGGGGAAGGGGATTGCTTAATTGGAGGGTGTTTTGGTGGGGACGGTGGGAAAGACAGGTCTGTTATAAGTCTGTTGCCTTTCCCTCCCTTTCCCCTCCAGTGGCTGTTGACACCAGTTTCCAGATCCTATTGTTTGTGTCCAGCCAAACCTTTTGCCTTGTGCTTGGTGACTGGGGCATTCAAGGGTTGGACTTGATGATCTCAGAGGTCTTTTCCAACCTGGTTGATTCTATGATTCTATGTGTGGAAATCATTGCTGTAAAGACATGGCCGAGATCTGGAAAGATACTAGAGGAAAACAGATGCAGATTCGAAGAAAGGCTGAAAGTTACATCTAAAATACGATTTCAGAGCGTGTGCCCCACATTTCTGCACCAAATTCACAGACCCTAGAGTCTAGTTGTTGTCTGTGAATACTTCAATTTTTTGAATTGTTGTTCCTGAATACTTCAATTTTTTACTTCATAACAACTTTTTTTTTTCCATTTTACCTAGGCATGGTGCTCTTCACTCCTTCTCTTTATGTGTTACAAAGTACAACAGCAATATTACAAGTAGATAGATACAATTAGCAGTAGATAGCCAGCATGCAGTAAACGAGCAAGGAAGATTTCACATGCGTGTGAGCATGTAAACTACCACTCAAGTCAAATTAAAAGATGTCTGATCTTATATTTATAAAAATCACCATGTATGACTATGTTGCTGCATTTCCCTTGCAGTGAACAAAACAGCTCAAGATCCTTAACTATGAAAGCTAACATATAAATATAAGACACCGCTATTGTGTGAAGAAAACTCTAAGTCTGTAATTGTACAGAAAGCATGGGAAAAAAGAAAATGTCCATACCTGTTGATGTGACAGTAAGTGATTTGTGAATAGTGTGTTTGCTCCCAGCAGTAGCACTGGCAGACACTGAGATCTGCAAAGGATATTCCTAGTCCCATCTTCACTACTGAGGCCTGGGTTCCAGTTCAGGAATGAGTATTTATTGGTGAATCTCCAAAGTAGAAAACTCTAAAATACCTCATTACTTAGTACTTAAGTAGTATATGTACTTAGTGATCCAATACTAAGTAGTGATCCAATACTAAGTAGTATATGTACTTAGTGATCCAATGGATCCTTTCCAACAAAGGAAATCCTACTTCAACATATGGAAATCTCAACTGCGAAAGGGGTGAAACTTTTGAACAGGCTACCCAGTATAACATTAGGATTAACCCTTCCTCCAGGAGAATGTTAGGCTAGAGAACTGCTCCCATTCTGCTCACACCAAGGCCTCTTTGAAATGAAATTTTTCTATGATTTCATGACTTCAACTCCTGCTTACATTTAAGCATTTGCCCAAGATAGCTCCCTGCTAGGACAGCAGCTCCATCACATGAAATGAAGCCCTTATTTTTCACTTCCCTTTTAATACTTTGCACAGCACAGCAAGTGAAAGTACATTCTTCCCCTCTTCATTAGTCTCTCCTACCTGCTAGCATTCCTCCCCTCATCAAATAATTCAATTTAAATTTGCTACAACTGGAGGCAAGCACTGACTCTGCATGTCCATTCAGGAAGATGCCTAGGCAGCAGGGGAAAGACTGTATCCAAGAGCATAAGGTGCATGGGTACAAACACATTTCCCAGCTGTGGAGAGATGCAGCTGAGATGGGAGTGCTCAAGGAGGGTGACAGGAGTTGCTGGAGAAAATCAGTGACTGCAGCACCACAAATGAAGTCAAGCCTCTCGACTTCTGGCCTAAAGGTGTGAGATTCTTTTCCTCCATCTTGGGGTGGGGGAAAGGAAGGAGAAGCTGCAGTTTGTGGTTTTGTTAGAAATACAGAGGGAGGTTATAGGGCAGGGAGGGTGAGGAGGCAGGGAGGGTGAGGAGCCAGAAAGACAGAAGGAATATGGAAGTGTGGGGTAGTATGTATATGGGAATTTGTGTAGGTAACAGACAATGTTATTTGTATTTGGGGAAACATCATTGTACAAGTACATATGAAAGAAAGGAGTCAGGCGTGGGGAACAGGAAAAAGCCCCAAGAGTGACAGAGAAAAGGAGGTCTCTTCCCTGTCTGTTATCAGGTATTGGAAGTTTATAGGACTAGTTTCAGTCTGAATGGGACGAAGATGAGACCTCTCAGCAAACAAACAAACACTTGAAATTGTTGGGAAAGGGACCTTAGAAACACTAGCGGGATACCAATATGAACCGCATCTCTGAGTTATGAAATTTCTTGGGACCTGTTCTCATTTGCTTATGTGTAGTTTTTATTAAGTAGAATTTGATAGCTTGTTAGAAGTAGATCTAAATGGAACTGCTGGATGTCCCTTACAAGTGTCTCCATACTTCTTTCTCACAACAGGGTGACTTTTGCACTGTGATGACTTTTTGTAAAATAAACAAAGCAAGCTACTTGTATTGGGAGACTCTAGTGTTGCTAAAAGCAGGATTTTCCTAAGACAGCCTTGCAGTCCAAAGTACCTTAGCTTCCATTGGCTTGTCTTTGTATGTGCCTGTGCTTCAGAGGATGCTTAATCAAGGAAGGAACTGCCCCTCATGTCTGTCCCCACTAATTTAATGCAAGAATCCATCACTTTAACATAAACTTTATTTGTGCACATGGAAGAGGCTTTGCCTTTTATGTCATGAGGAGAGAAAAGAAGAGGAGAAGTTGTCAAAGCTGTTGGTAAAGAATGAACAGCTTGGGGAGCTTATTTCTGGACTGATGTTTTTCTTCAATTCAGCGTCTTCCTCCTTTTCCACCCATTGCTGAGGAGAAATACAGAGAAACATGTGAGAACAATTTAGAGCAATGTTGCAGTACAGGGAAACATTCAGACTATATAAGCATTGGTTAAAAATGTTCCCTGTTCAGAAATCAAGGGTCTGTGTTATGCTTAGAAAGACGCTTTTTTGAAATTAAGAACTTCAATCCTGTCTCCAATTCTCTTTGTAGCCCTATATATTCCTACTACCACAATTGGCGTCTTTACTGATGCATTCACATATAGACTAGGATCCCTCATACCTCGGTTTGTTTGATCTAGGTATGGGTTGCATCAACCTGGCAGGGTGATGAGGAGAATTTTGGGCTTTTTTTCTGTCACTGGGTGTTTCAGATTTCTGTCTCTGCTGTCCACTCATACCTTTGCAACTTTGTGGCATAGTTATTTCCATTAATTCCTCAGTTTCATCTTCCCACCAACTTTAAAGCAACAAACAGGAGAAATGTTGCTTCAGCTGCAAAGCAGCCACTTCTCTTATTTACATCCCTTCATCTAGTAAATGTACACTTCAGTGGAAGTACTACTGGCTTCTCAGAAGTCATTTGTTAATTCATCTTTCTCAGGAAGACTCTCACTTACAGATGGACTGGACAGTGGAAGTTGTACCGCCTCTGGGAATTCCACCTCCATGAGATCTGGCCTCCTGGGACATCTTGTTGGAGGCCAGGGATCCACTAGAGATCCCACTGCTGGTAAAACCTGACGAATGGGTTGTACCTCTGGCACCTAAAACAGTTACAAAGGAGTTGTTACTGACAAAAAAAGGAAGGAACCTTACAGAATAAAGTACTATATTTTAGAAAAATTTAAGGTTACCAAACATATCGAAAGACAAGGTGACTGCTCGTTACTTGACTTGTTCTGTCAGTATACTGCATTTTAGCTGCCACCTTGGCAAAGGACATTCTCAGTGCTTCTGTGGATGCTCCCAGAACACAAAGAAAATCCACGACTCTTACACAGATTGTTTCTGATAAACCTGGATCTCTAAAACAGTTTTAGAACAGTTTGCCTCTGCTGAAACTGCACTTTTCTGAGGAGCTGCCTGAGGACTGTGGAACAAACTCCTACAGAAACTAAGGATTGTCGCAGACCTCACGACTTACTTTTGCAGGTGACAGACGTTCCTTTCACTTCACTTTCACTAGCATAAACCTGTAATAGATACCTGTAAAATTCAAACACCACAAGCTGTAGTAGCCAGTGGCCAAATTATATGCATATTTTTCATCTCAGTAGAAATAAGCCCCAAGCAAAATATTCCATTGCAAACTCATCTTCTCCTGGGAAAGGTGTAAAGTATTAGTGATGACAAATGTTAGTGATAATGCTTAAAGCGTTCCTGGAGGATGCTCAAATATTTTGGTGATGAGCTTGTTATAACATCTTCTGTAAAGTGATACTGAACAATACTCATGCCCTGCTGAAGAATCAGCCGCTCCTTCGAGCATGTTTGTTCTGGGGGGAGGAAGGGTTACAGTCTAAATGAAAAGGTTAAGAAGATGTGTTTGGAGAGATTTCAGTGAGCACCTGCGGAAATGAAATCAGGCCCTTTTAGCTCTCAATCAGGCAAAGAATGTGTGGCAAGCTCTCCTGCTGCAGGGAGCCAAAGCTCACACCTGTCTTGGCAATGTTACAGAGCTAGCATTTTCCACATGGATAAAAGCTCTTTTGGAGTATCTCCTGTTGGCATAGTTAAGGTTTCATTGAGTCATGCAGATTTCTCTTCACCAAAATGGTGGTTTTCATAAAAGTCCGTGGTTAATACAGACGTTGCAAGAAAAAAACTAGGCATGGTTAAATGTTTACTCTGCTTTTCTCTATTATCAAGTCTTCAGTCTTTTAGTTTAGAAACAACAACTTCACATTCTCTATAAGGCATGACCACTGAAGTGTTTGCTACTGGTTATGAGTGTGCTGAGAACTGGTGTACCACCCTTATCTGTAACAGAAGGAAAGCTTGTGCAGCTGACTCCAGCATATGACTAGAGTAACTGGACTAGAGTGAGTAACTGTCTCCCCATACCAGGATTTCTGCTGCTAAGGAAGCATGGTGCCTGAGAGCAGCTCTCCTGCTGTAGTGAGTTTCTGTGGCTGGGTTTTGGTACTGGGGGGGCTACAGGGGTGGCTACTGTAGGAGGCTGCTAGAAGCTTCCCCTGTTCCATGGAGCCAATGTCAGCTGACTCCAGGACAGACTTCCTGCTGCTGGCCAAGGCCGAGCCAATTAGGAGTAATAGTAATGCCTCTGTGATAACATATTTAAGAAAAAGAAGATTGTTGCACAGAAGAAATTCCAGCCAGAGAGCCAGCCCCCCACCCGGTGGGAGTCATGCACAGTGTGTCTCTAAATGACCCTTATATCACTTATTCCCTCACTGTCTAGGAGGCCTCATGCTATGAATAATATTGGTAGCAGTGGAAATCATATCTTAAAGAAAAAACAAAAAACCAAACAAAAAACCCCCAACTTATTTCCCCTCAATCAAGTGTATCACATTTTTTACCATTAAAAGATGCCCCAAATCTGGACCCTGACCAGCTCATTTGCCCAACCACCAATTTTATGCCAGGAGCAGTCATGTTTAACTTCATCCTTCAGGAGATTGGTACTTTCCATAACTTATTATGGAAAGTACCAATGGCTGACCAATATGGCAGAGAATCCCATTTATAATGTCTGCTAGTTGGCATACTTCTGACACATGGGACATGTGGGTCCAAGACTCCTAAGGCAGAAAGAGTTTTGAAGCCTTTATCCAAGATCAGAGAGTTAATTACTGTGCTGCTGGGTAAAGCAGAATTGCATGGGGCATTCTTCTCTGTGGAGTCATGCCTGTTTTGAGGATGCCTGCTGAATCAGCTCACAAAGGCAGGTCTAGCAGGGAGAACACCTTGTGCATGAATCCCACTGGATATGGGGTTAAACAAGTGCCAAGCTGCTAAGAGTCTTCTGGTCAGGGACTGCTCTGTACCAGCAACAGAACAGCAAACACCTGCAGAATTAGCTGATATGAAAGGCAGCTATGACTTATTTTAGTACTTAGATACGTGCTGTCAAGGATGCATATACACTCCCTTCATGAATTCAACTCTTTGACTGCAGCTAATTTCCCTCTGCTATAGCATTTGCATAAGGTTTTACGAGTTCTCCCTGTAAGGATGTGTAGGATTAAAGAGCAAGGAAAATCTGATAATTTATATGAAATATAGGTACACAGATCATGTTCTTGCATAAGTGTGTCATTGCTTATTGCTACCATGACTCTCCATATTATTGATGATTCCTGGTAGAATGAAGAGAGAGCACAAACTTCAAATAAACACTGTCCAAAACACCCTTAATAACATCACACTCATAACCCACAGTTAAATATAGGAATCCTATATCTCCAGTGCAATGCAGGAATGTAGGAGAGAAGAGATTATTTGGCAAGTTTATTTTCAAGGAGAAAAAAATTGTTTGATCCTACGCACTGAACCACAAAACCACACACACACACACTGAATTTCTCATACCCATTTCCTGGAGAGTAGAAGTGGGGCCTCCAGAATGCACACCTCCTCCAGATGCTTTCGCTTCATGGGACATCATTGATGAAGCAAGCGATCCTTGTGAGATCCCAGAAGGAGTGAAACCAGCGTTGCGGACATTCTTGTCAGACATTTTTGCTGTCTGGTGGTGAAAGTCCAGTGAAGCACTGCAAAGCTCAGTGCTCACTGCAAAGCCAGTCTTTTTATACACTATCTAGCTAACAGTGAAGAAATGAAACTGCTGCAGTGATCAGGAAGAATAGAAACTGAAACTCAGTCGAGAAACAAAACTGAAACTCAGCCAGGAAACGAAACTGAACTTTATGAATAGACCTTTTTATTGCTGTTGCCAGGTTGAAATTTAGGCAAACCAACTAATTTCCTCTGAGGAAATGATACTAAAGGAAACTAGTAGTGCATGAATCATTGCTGAGCAACTGATGTGGCTGAAAACTTTGTTTCTTCATCCTTTTGCATTGCACCCTATTGCACAGAATTGCACATGTGGAAGACAGCCCCTTGTTTTAAGAATTCATACAACTCTGAGTAAAGTCAAGAGACAAAAAGGCAGCAAAGTGGCAGCATGCAGAAACTGCAGCTCGAGTTGGTTATGGCACCCAGAGTTCAGCTGTGGTACAGCTACCCCTAAAAACTACTGTTTTTACAGAGAGCTGGAAACCAGAACCCGGATAACAATGGGTGATTGGAATTAATTGCTATGTGGAAGGAACTGTGAAAGGACCTTGTATCATATGAGCAGATTGACACAGATGTTTTGTTCTTCCCCATACAAATCCTGTTAAAGCAGAGCCTCCATCTTTAATGAACAGGCCTTTGCAAATGGCACACACTCCTTTATCGCAGCTTTTTTTAGCCAGTAGTTTAAATAAGGCTCATTAAAAATCCATAGACCTCCTCCTTTAGGTAAAGAGGAATATCTGATTAGGTCACACTACCACAGGAATGGTTCTCTAAGTGGAAATATACAGAATAAAACTATAGCGTTTCATGGTAGTATAGTATCTATATCTTGTACATGGTGGGTTATAGAACAAAGTATACAAAGTCCTTTCCTCTCTTCTTCCCTGTGCTATTTATTTGAGCAATAGGATAACCCACATACCCCTGAGCAGCAGTGCTCTTTTAACACTTTTCTTTCATTCAATTTTTCTTTAATTTATGAATGTTAGTATCCTTCAATTTTAATGGGGTTTTTGTTTGTTTGTTTTCTAATCTGCTTGCATGAGGTCTTCCGTGATTATGATGCATCTCTAACCCAATAATTTCTCAAGTCCCTCATTTATAAGTTTTAATTACTTAATGCTATAAAATAGCTGAAGTTGAGGCTTAAATGCAGGTAAAATTCCATGTAAGAATAGGACAATGAATGCTATAGGCCTTCTTCAAAGTCACAATAAAACCAAAAATGCCGCATATTGCTACAGATCCTTTCTTTAAAACTGGTAAAATATTTTGGTGCCTTGTTGATATGATTTATTTAATTTTCGAAAAAGCCCATTAGGAAGTGATAGTAAAGTCTGGCAAATCCATGGGAAATGAAAGCTTCACAAGCTGCAGACAACATTTAATTCAGTCCAAAACCACAATTCATAATGGATACACACAAAGTTGTTTAAATAAAAATAATTAAAACTTGCAAATTTTATTGCAAGCAAAGTGCCTCGAGGCAATTCAGATTGTTGGAGACATCAGTAAATAAGCAGGGAAAGAAGAAATTACTAGTAGTCTCATGAAAACAAGATGAAGAAATTCAGTGTAATAAGGAGAAGGAAGGTACTGGTCAGGAAGAAGGTGGCTCTTAAATCTCCCATGTGGTTCCAGTGAGTTGGATGAGGCACATGTGAGCAGGCACAGATGATACAGTGCTAAGTGCTAAGCTGAGTTCTGCTTACCTCCCTGCTCTTACTGTAGTGGCACAGCAGATATAAATTATGAAGAAATTCTGACCTGGAAGGTGTTTGCTTTTTACTTGTTTTCAGCTTATTATGAAGACTAAGGACAATTTCTTGTACGAAAATGAATGAAAACAGTGTCAATCTCTTGCACCTGTGTCAGGGTTGAGTCTGCCACTAGGTCTTAACAGCTGTGGTCAGCCTCCTCTGGGTCTTCAGTCCCTGCCTGAACAATGCTGTCAGTGCACTTGTCTGCAGCTCCATCACAGCCATACTTCATTGATCCAGGCTGAGCTACAAGCCTACTTTCATGGCTTGACCTTGGACGTGCCTGGTTAGCAAGGATAGACTTGCCCAGCAGTCACTACTGACCATGGCTACTATCACCAGACCTGAACACGAATTTTTGATTCATGTTTCTGGCTTGACCTTGGAGCTGTCTTTACAAACTTGTCTGATGATTTGGACTCTTAGTTCAACCTGCTTATCATCTCTGAATCAGCTGGGCTCACCTCCCTTGGTGGGACAGTATCTTGCTGTGCCCTGTCAACATGTGCCATGAACATCACAGCCTCCAATTTAAAAAGACCCACTGTCACTGCTGAAGTGGGACAGGGAATAAGAACACTGTCCTTGAGCCTGAAGCTTCCAGGAGTCCTCTCTCTCTACCAATTCAGAAAGATGTGCTTCTCCTTTCACCTGCCAGCTTTATGTGAAATATTTATCTAAATGATCCCCTATCTTTTTTCTTTTTCTTTTTTTTTCTTTTTTTTTTCGTTGTTATACTGACATTTTTAATTAGAAAGGGAAACTTCCAAGATATTAGGCAAGCACAGTTGACGTTCAGCTGTGTTCGCAAGAGACTGGTACAGAAGCAGTAAGGCTTGTGGACTGTTTGCCAAAAATCCAAGCAGTGGTAATTTAAGAGCCAAACTGATGCAACTTCTAGTTAAAGTATGGAAGGAAAGAGTAAACAACTAATGTGTTTCACCAAGCCTGACATTATAACGGTAAATTAAACATGGGAGAGTATCTGGGTAAGCTAGCTTCCCCATTCCAGAAGGTAAAAATATGAGGAGAGTAGATTGGTGCTGTGAGCTGACCTGAAAAGCATTCAGTGGCCTTTCTAAGCCTGAGAGAACAGACAGCTAAAGCTATGAATACCAAGAGTAGGACTGTCTTTATTTTCAGTATCACTGCAATTTCAGTAGCCTTAGGTGCTGAGGCACTTAAATAGGTAGCTAATACAGTTTGATGTTTAACTCTCTGAGTTTCGGGTTCAAATGAAATCCTTAGGTGTAAAAAATCTAGACTGTGTGCTCTTTGAAATGATTTGGAAAAACAGAGACTTGATTGGAAATGCTCTAAAAATTTGAGCTATGGGGAACCTTCAATTTTAGGAAAAAGTCTTCTAAGTTGCAAACACTTAGCAAACCAATGCAACCAAATGTGCAGTCAACTCTTCTATATTTTGCTTGGAATGACCTTGATTACTTGCGTGTGTGGATATAAACTGCTGTGTCTCTTCAGAATGTTTTCCTTGCAGTTCCCACTAGCGTGCTATTAAGAGATATTTACCTTATAGTGAAGCCCAGCTGATCACAGACATTAATCTCTCCTTTTGGTAGCCACCTTTTTCATTCCAATAATATGTCCATTGAAGTCACTTTTTCATAAACATTTTCCCATAAACCTCTGTTTCAAAAGAGATTATTCAAACAGCTTTTAAACAATTACTCTTTTGAAGGGTCTAATTGAAGGAAATAAACCTGTAGAGAATCTGACTGAACCAAAGATCTTCAGCATCCAAGATTATCTATCTGTCACCCTCTGACCTATTTGGTTTACACTATTTTTTAATTTTTGTAGCAATTATAGTGTATATGGATAATACCTATTAGCATATTTATGGTCATTGCTTCATATTTATTGTCTGCACAACTCATTAATCTTCATCTAGTGTGTGAGGCTGACAGCTCAATCTATTTTGCAATCTCTGGGCAGCAGCCATAACCAAAAAGCTTTTGTTTCTCTGTAAATAAACTGTGTTCAGGACCAGAGGACAATGGTACATCATGCAGTGATTGACACAAGCCATGGCTGCTAATCAAAAGTAGATTTTATTACCAGCTGAGTCAAGTGCATTATGGGGCCATTGTTCTAGTGCTGTCAGGGCAAGAGCATACTTAGTCAGTCACCTTCTCAAGATGGGTTGATTGTTCTCCAAGATTAGACAGAGTTGCCTTATTATCCATCCCAGACAACAAGGCATCTCACCCAAACAGACGCCTTTACAGAAACTGCCTGTACATTGAATTCATTTGAATTGCTAATGCATAATCTGTCCAGCACAGATGTGCAATGAATATTTGGATGTTGTTTTGCATGTCAGTTGAGAAGACTGAATGATGAGGTGATGATCGTTCAGTGATGGGTACTGGACATTTGCCAACAATTGAGTTTGAGCACTTTCCCTGACAGTAATCAGATCAGCTTCCAAAACGTCTTTTCTTCAATTCACTGACAATTTATGTTAGAAGATAATGCAACTCTCTCACAGTTAACACAGTTGGCAGCAATTTGCATTTTTTTCGTATAATTAAATTTTCCATTTCACCCAAGAAGAAATGCATACAAGCCGCCTATAACTGATATACATATTCCAAGACACTTCCAAAGTAACTCCACTTGAATAAGAGGCCACCTAGATAAGCCAAAAATGGAAAAACTCCCTATAATACAGGTGGCACCATTTTCATTAGTTGTAAAGCCACATTTGCTGTGAAAAAATAGGAACCTTGTTAGCAAAACGTAAAAGCTAAGGTCTCCCGAAAAAACAGTAAAAGAAATAGCATTTAACGTATGATCATGGTCATGCACACACATTGTAGTGATTTAAAAATTTTCAATCTCTGTGAGGGTTGACATAGTATAAAATAAGAACAGAAATGAACCCCACAAGAGTGATATTATGATATCAAGGGACTGATATGACCTCACACAGTGGCATCACATGATTCATGTGAATGTGAAAGAGGTCTTATGTAGTCACAATCATAGGATCATACAAAAATTTGGGTTGGAGGGAAGGTCTGGAGATCATCCAGTCCATCCAAGGACTTACCCTGTTACTTGCTCATAGACACATTTGGTTGAGTTCTAAGTATCTCCACAGATGGAGACTCTGCATCTTCTCTGTGGGACTTGGTCCATTACTTGACTACCCTTACACCATGTATGTCTAGTCAGAATTCTTCAAATTATGTCTGTTGTCACCCTTTATCTGTGCAACCTCAGAGGAGATTGTCCATCTTCTTCAAATCCCTCATTACTTCAAATCCAAAAAGCACAGCTAAAACCTTACTGTTAGGACATAGATAGCTAAAAAGCTACCTATAGCTTAGAAATAGATATTTTAGAAAATAGATGGCTTAGAAAATCAGAGGCTTGTGGGCATACTTCTCTGATACCTAAAAAATTTATCTCTAATCATATAATGAATCACTTTTCCTCAGAAATAAATAATAATGCTTCTCAAGGACTTCTAGAGCTCTTTTTATAATATATATTAGTTATTGCAGGGTCGTTATCTGTCCTTCAAAGGTAAAGATGAGAACTCATTAGTGTGTAACAGGGGGAAAAATCACTTCCTTTAACTTGCCAGTCTTTCTACTAGTGAAACTTACTAGAGCCAGAATAAGAATGGTAAGTAATTAACCCAGAAATATTATAACCAAAGTCAGAAAGGAATTTACAGGTAAGTCATATAATTTGTTTAATTTTTCAGCCTTTTTCAGTGTTAGGCTAAGTGTATCTCATTTGGATTTTTTTCATAATTTTCATCTGTCAAAAGCAAGACATCAAAAGCAAGACATTACAGATTAAACAAATAACAAAGTTTCTCTGATGATTTTTGGGGAAATAAATTTCAGTTTTGGATGCTTTAATTTTTAGTGCTATTAAAAAGAGAACTATAGACGTGCAATATCTATATGCACTGAATACTCATAATATCAGCTGAAATTCCATGGATTTTCCAGCTAAAAATTGAGACACAAAGACTTTGAATAAGTAGACTGAGAAGATTAAGTTTAGAGCTTAAATGGATTTAGGTGGCAAAAATCTTACCAGATGTCCACTTTGCACATCCAAATTCTAGTCTGTACTCCTCAGCAATCTCCCCAGCTGGATCCCACCCCACACTGTCACCTCTGCTTTTGACTTTAATATTATATCAGTGAGCACAGTCAGTCTTGATGTTGTAGCTTATGCTAGGACTCTACTCCATACTCCAAACATACCAAAAGAGACCCTGCTCAAAATAGACTCTGCAGAAGTGGGAATGCCTTGAATGCTTAGGCTCAGAGGATTCACCCAGATCAGGACTCAGCCCTTCAAGAGTGGTACCATAGGAACCAGGAGTAGAAGTACCACTCAACGGAGTCATGTTCCCATTTGTTCTTTGTCTTCATGGAAGTCTTCATTATTACATTGGGCTTCCCACTGATTCTTTGATTTCCTATCCTGAGCTGCCACATGTCTCTGGCAGACTGAAATGGAAGCCTAGGCATTATTCTCAGGGCTGTTAGTTTCTGCTGTAGAGACAGTGGTACTTGAAAGGTGTCATGGAATAGCCTATGCCTGTGTTCTTAGTGAAGTGATTTTGTTGTCCCAAAGACATTTAACACAAGCCTGCACTGAAGGATCCTTTCCTTAGGTTTAAAAGTCTTATTTATCAAAACATGGAAAGTTAGTTCAGCTGACAAATAAGTCAGTAGCAGGGTCTTTGATTTTTGGAGCCTGAAAATAGAGGTAAAGATAAAGACAAATTGTTCCCTTATATATTATCTGTAAAATGAAATGCATACATAAGTGACAAAACTGTGTCATCTACTGAGTTAGAGTTCCATTTGATCTTGAGTTTACAGTCTTCCTATGTACAGTTATATTAACAAAACCTCACAATACAGGAATACAGACTATTCTAGACTGTGGGAAACGAAAGTGTCAATCAGTTCACACAGTTTACAAGATGTATAGATGTGAGGGAAAATTGTAAGTCTTTCTGGAATCTAGGCAGCAGGTTCATGAAGACAATAGATTAAGTATATAAGCCACTAATAGGTTATACCTCTCCCTTTAGAGGAATATGAAATGATTTCTTTTTCTGGAAGAAATGTGGTGAAAACAAAAATAAGAAGTAAAGAATTAGAATTAATGGCCAAAGTGCTATTGTTAACAATACCGAGTTCCCAGTGCTATTCAAACGTAATCACAATTGCTGCCTTAATAAAGCCATTTCAAAATGCAAAATATACAAACATTAAGTATGTATATATAAGTATGGGAACCTTTTCTAGTTCAGGATAAACATGATATGTGCTCCAGGGTAAGTGCTGAGCAGTTCAGAATGGCTTATATCCCTCAGGGCAGCTGCTCCATCAGCCAGGGAACCTGATCCAGCAGATGCTCCTAGGGCAGGCCTGGTAGGTTCAGTTCTACACAGGAGCAGCTGGCAGAAAAGGAGGCTGTGATGCCTACAATCTATAGTCTGAGACAGAAGACATGAATTCAGTGATGGTATCAGCTATGTGAGTTGTCAGCTGTCCTCCTCATCTCCTGTGCTGCAGCTTCTGCATCCCAGGATTGCACTCTAACCGTGTGAGTCTGGTCGGCATTGCAGGGTCCAAGTCCTGTTTTCAGAAATGAAAGTGCAAATCTTGTCAGAAGATGAAAGGTGAGCACAGAGAACTTAAAATATATGGACTTCTTGCTTGTATTTTCCTATTGCCAGGCCACATATATTATGCTACTCAGGCATTATGTTAATAAGCATAGTATAGGCATTTAATATAGACAAAGAGGTTTCAAATGCTAATTCAAGTGAGTACCTATGAAAGCATAAGTGCTGGAAATGCTTTTACGTGTGCTTTGAAAAACAATTATTGACAAAGTGGCCAATCTATTACGTGGGCAATGGGGCCTGAAGAGCAGATGGCCTGATTTACTTCTCAGTTCTGCAAGATGCATGGATAGGTTCCAGGCATGCTTAAAAGGACTGAGAGGTTTCCTTAGAAGAGCAGTAAGATTGGCTGCTTCTTTTAGACTCTTCTAGACCTTAGCAGGCTGTTTCAATGTTTCTTGGAAAATTTTTGCATCTGAAGGATGTTTGGATTTGGTATTAATCCAAATCTTTCCTGGCTGGAGAATGCAGGCTACACGTTTACGTGACTTACACCTTTATGCTGAAGAGTGAATGCCATCTAATTGGAGCTGGTGAGTTTACTTACTGTCATTGCTACAAATAAATGTAATGCAGAATCTGAGATATTGTAAAGGATGAAGCAGCATGAGTAAGGGTGAAGTACGTGAGAAGTAAGTGAGAAAAGCACGAAGTGAAAGCCCTCTATGTAAAGATCATGGAGCTCATCATCCATAACTAAGCATGTGAAAGGTGAGAAAGCAATCATCACTATTCAGCATGGATTTGCCAAGGGCATGTTGTCTGTGGCTAATCTGACTGCTCTTTGTATCAAAATGCCTGGTATCCCAAGTGCTGTGGAAGCTTTTGTAACAGAAAGAAAATAAAATTTTGGAAAAAAAGAAAAAAAAAACTGTTGGTAAAGAAGTTTGCAATTGTAAACAAAAGAAAAAGCTTCCTCATCTCTACAGTATTTAAGGAAACATGTCTGCCCATGGACAAATGCCTTGAAGCAAGAGTGGCTGCAGCAATTAGGTAGCTTTCCTCATTACAAAGAAAAAAAAGCTGTCTGTAAGCTTCTGAACATCACCCATTTATGACAATATAAGGCAAGCCTTACAGAAAGGTTCATCAAGCAGATCTAAATCCTTGTGGCTAGTTCTTAAATGGGAAAGAAAGTGCTTCCCTATCTATAATGCTAAAGCTGCTGGGCAAGACACAGTGGAAGACTTAAATTAAATGTCAAATCACAAGGCACTAACAATAACTAATGAAGAGATTTCTCTTGCTTGTGGTAGCTGTAGATAAAACACTGGATAAACTATTTACTGAAGGTTGGTTGAGCTGTCCTAGATGGATCATTCTGTCCTAGACAGATCATCTGTGTGTTTTGTTACTTGGATGAGTGAGCAGACTGGTCTGAGCCTGTGCTGCCCACATCTCAGGGCTTTTATGGTCCCAGGCCCTGTCTGTACTGTAAAGTAGCTGGGGGTGTGCCAAAATTTCAAGAGTAAACCCCTCTCACCTCTTCTCCTTATGTAGTATAGGCCCATCTACTGCACTTGCCTTCTCTTCGTGCCTGCATCATATGATGATGAGAGGGGCTACTGGGAAGTCATCCTGTGGCATGGTTTATCTCTATGCATCAGCACTGGGTAGACACTATTCTGGAAAAAAGTAGGCTGTAGGTCCTGTTTAGTTGCAAGAGATCACAGTATCCAACAGAGTATGCTTAGTATGTGACTGTGAGGGGAAAGAAGCTGGAAATTTCCCCATTGGCATATGGACACCCTGACCTAGTGATACCTAAATTTATCTGTTTCTTGTCAGTATCTTCCTTTTGTGCTCAGGTCCACACTTGTCAGTTCGTTCTATTAAGACAGTGGCATGAGAACATTGACGTTGCTTCTTGGGCTCAAGAATCTGCACAGAAAACCCAGTCCTGATGACAGAGCATAGAGTAACTCTTTATTCCCCACAGCAGAGTGATATTTAGGAAGGTGTCTCCATGGGAAAGCCATGAAAAATTCAGTTTAAATAGCAGCTATTCTAAGTGAAAGAGAGAATTGGACATGCTTACAGAGTGCCAATGAAGCAGCTGAGAAGAGTTAGTGTCATGGGAAAAAGCTGAATAAATGTGTAGTATTTGCTGGCTCTTCTTTGGTACAGAGGAATAGGACTCGAAATCTTATTTGTTCCACAAGATTTTGACACTTGTCAGTTCCTGCCATGGTTATGTCACAACTCATGTGAAAGTGAGTTTCATCAGCTTAAATGAGATGTTGTCTGAAAGTCTATGGATAACTTTCTGGCTGTAGGCCCACCTCCATCCATTTCTCGTGCTCTTTTCCTCTGTAGGGGTTGAAATACTCTTTGCAAAGAATTAGCAGTAGCTCCCTGTTACAGAGGGAATACAAACAACATCGCAAATTGGAAAAAAATGGTTTTATCCTTCCTGTTCCTGTTCATCAAGACCAATACCAGTATTATGTGTACTTTGAATATTCGGGGGAAGTGAGAGCTTCAAATGTAAACTTAGCTATTTTGCTCACCTTGTAAAGGCTTGGAGTGAGTGTGGTGTAGCCTGTCATTTTGCAAGCACTTTAAGAATCAATTGCTTGGCTTTTTGTGTATCAATTTTTAACAGCACAGTTCTAAGGTGAACTTTGAGCCTAGAATCACTATGGTGGAGGAATAATGTAGAGCCCGATTAAAAGGAAGTGCTTGTCTTGAAATCCACTGTGGGAGTCTATCAGACTCAGATCCTGCCTTAGTTTTGTCTGTTTAGCCCTCTAGAAGTTTTTTTAACTTGCTGAAGCTACAGCCTTTGTTATTTGTTCTAATCAATTTTCTATTGCCATTGTAAATGACCTTGTTCTTTGCCTGGGTGAGAGAATCTGATATAAAAGGGTTCTAAAGGAGAGAGCTGAAAACTAGATGAATCCTGCAGGCAAGAGAGAGGAGATTTGAATTAAGTTATAAAAGGAGTTGATCTTCCTGCCTGTTTATCATCTGCTTATTATCCAAACGAGCTCCCATCCAAGCAGCTGCAATACTGCAGTGACTATGTACTGAGCACCAGGGCTCTTTTTTTTCACATTTATACCATCGTAGTTGGAAGAGGTCTCATGGAACCCAGTGTATTGTAGATTTAATCTTTCTTTCACTCTTCTGCAGGGCTTTCACATGCTTATAAGAGAATAGCATCTCAATGCCACATACAATTACAGGAAGCATTAATCACAACAGACAGCAGTTTCTGCTCCTTTCTTCTGGCACATGGTGACCATGCAGGCCATTCTAGGATGAAACTGAGATGGGGAGAACAGATTCCTGAGTATTTTGTAATAAGAAGGTGCCTCTTGATACAGAGATAGAGAGATTGAGGAAATGAAGCCTGATAAAAGCAAACAGTAACTGTGTTGCATGGGGTGGGGAGAGAACATGAGAGATAGCAAGCACAAGGTATCAATGCCAATATAGCCACTACTTACCACAGTGAGACTCTGGACTTGAAGTGTGGCTGTGAGTGATGATACATCAGCTTCTAGATGAAGATAGGAAGAATATTACTGCATCAGCTGAGTTCACAAGAAGATCTGCTATTAAATATTTTCCTAAATCAGAATATATTTATCTACTCGGAATTTAGGTTGAAGAGGCTGTGCTGTCCTCCAGTTCATTAAAATAACCCAAATATATGTACACACATGTATATAGATTCTGATTCATATTACTGTGAAGAAAATTATGTGTAATTTCTTATATATATCGATGTTTTTACTCCAAATTAGTCCCTTAAGAAATCAGTAACCACCTTAATCAGTGGTTAAGACCTATTTTATGTCTGATTGAGAAAAATGCCTTTTAAGAGACTGTTTCAAGGAGGAAGCCACCTTCGCCAGACAAAAGCACATTTCTTGATGAAAATCCTACCTTTGTTAGGATTGCCTGTGGAAGTCTTGGTTTCTCCTGAGTCTCAGTTTGAAGAAGATCCTGGCAAAGAGTGTCCTGGCACAAAGGCCTTTGCATGTCTTCCTAATCCTTTTTATTAGGTATTTATTTTAATGTTTTTGTGATTGCTTTGTGATCAGTGGATCTGCTTCAAAATGGATCTTTCTTTGAAATTTGTTGCTCTTCAGTGTAAAATGGTCTCAGGATTCACTTTCTCTTGACCTTTTATAAGGATTGAGAGAATAATGAATCATTTTGTGGAAACTGCAAGGTCTGGAGTAGACAAAACTCTCTCCTTTGCTCAACTATAGATTTTTGATTTAATTTACTTTTTGGGAAAATACCCATTCTTGGAATCAAATAAAAATCAAGGAAGCTTCTACAAACATAGGTGCCAGTTTCTTTGTATCTTAAAGGAAGGAATGTTAATGTTTCTTCGTTCCTATCGGATTGATGTATGTTTTCTAATCCTTCTGGACTGCTGCCTATTAATCTTTAATAATTCCACCTCTATTATTCCTCATCTTTGAGATGACCATAGTTGATAGTTTTTTTCATTTATATGTTGGAGAACCTTTTCACCTGTATGAGTCAGAGTGTGTTTTTCCTGATTTTAAACAGGTACATAATAAAAATCTCTTCTCCTTGTCAAATATAGAAGTTTGTTAGAGCTGTAGGGTTAGACGACTATGTTAACGGCTCACTGCAGAGAACACTTCAAATTCAACTCTAATTAATATCTGCTTCAGCCTCTAGAAATGTAGTCTCACTAACAACCCCATAACCTCGAAGTTCTAGGAACTGACTTCCCTTTAAGAATATATAGGCAGAAGGTAAACTTATGTCAGCATTTCTATCCCTATGGAGGACAACCTGGACCGGGTCTCTGCACTCAAAAGGTCAGATCTCCACAGTGGGTTTGTGTATATACAAGTGCTTGAAACTTGAGCATCCCAGATTATTTATGAGATATAAGAGGAATGCAAGATAGGGAATTTTACCCTCTCACCTATCATGAACTTTCATATAGCTTTAGTCATCAAAAATTCATAAACGATGTTTTGCAATACTATTCACTTTATTCACAGTAAATCACAAATTGGTATATTAATTTAAAAGTGCCAATTTCTTGTCCTCAGTTCCAACTAAAGTGTTAGAAGAATACTTCTATGCAGAAAATTAGATGCTGATGGAATAGGTGATAAAGCACTATTTATTAAATAATAAATAAACCATTTAATAAATACTCCTTTAAGTATTATTAAATCACACACTGGCACTGGGTGAATGGAACATCCCCTCTCAGTAGAATTCTCTTAGAATATTGTTTTTTATGACAATGTATACATTTTTCGTGAGACAGGAACAGTTTCAGGAAGGGAGTCGTCTATTTTCATGTCCTTCAAGCACTCTTTGTGTGTTCTGTGGCTGCTTCCTTGTTTCATTTTTCCATGGTTTGGTATACTTAGAGATAGAGAGGTTCTGCCTAAGAACAGAAGAGGTCCTAATACGGATCAGAGATCAGATCAGATTTATATTCTGTTTTCAGCAGAATCTGAAAGGAGATGCCTATGTCTAGTATTATTTGTGTTATCTAATAGATTTTCCAGCTCCTAATTACCAATTATTGACGGACTTGCTAAAAAATTACTGTATTTGGACCATCACTTTCATTGTTTGTATTTTATACTCCATATTGGTCTGAGCTGTGCGTATATCCATATTGTTTTTATTAAGCCAATAAAACCAACAGCTACATGACCAGTTCATTCACCCAGTTGATATAGCAATTTGCCTGGAGCAAAGGCTACTTTCTGGTTTCCTTTCTGGTAAGTTCACAGCTGGGCAAAAGCTATGCTCAGTAATTCACACATCTCTAGGCCTGCCCTGCTCACCTTGCCTGAATACTGTGGGATCCCCACCTCATGGCACACGGATCTTGGCTCCCTGTCCTTAGTGACCAAACAGTCCTTGCTGCTCCCTGGCAGTTTAGCTCTATCCTGACTGGATCCAGACAGGTGGTGAGAGGTAAGAGAAAGGTTTGACTGGAGGTAAACTAAGCTATCTGGGGATGGAGATGGTGCTGGATTTCTCCACGACCTCTTTGAATGTCATTTCCTTCATTAGCGCTGAAGATGGTTTCATTCTCCCTGACCACTGCTGAGCCCCCACTAGAACATCAGGTATCTTCATTCAGCAGCTGTACTGCCTGCACTGCTCTGGTAGGAACTCTGCTTGGATCTCTGTCACCTTGGTGGAGGGTCAATTGTCCTGCCAAACTGCAATCACTAGGTCCTGTCAAGCTGCCCTTTGCCATGTGAGGCTTCTTGGCTTTCACTTTTCTAAGAAAAGGAGTTTAAGAAGGGGATGAAGGAGGTAAACAGTCTGCCTCATGTGGCAAGTGCTATAAGACGGGTGACAATGAAGGGCACATTCCTGCTAGATTTTATGCTTCAATAGTTCTCTGTCCTCTTGTCCTGTGTTCCTAGAGGAGGGGATGGTCAGGATCAGCTGTAGGTTTGTTTACAGGGCTAATCCTAGGCCAGGATGAAGATTAAAAAGAGTAAATCAGACAAAATTTTTGTCTTTTACAAAACTTGCTATACAGTGCAAGAATTCTGTGCATAATTGTGAGGGAAAAGTTCATTAAGTCAAAATATGGTGTGTACCTGTAGTTGTAGAGTAGGTTGTTTGAAGACCAATTTCCCAGAGATGGATTATCTTACACAAGGGTTCTTAAAGTTAGCAAATTTTGCTCCCTGTCTTCATGTAAAACAACTCCAAATGAGTTCTATTTCCTCAGGCATTATATTTTTTCTGTCTTTCAGTGCACAGGAATTGGAGTCATAAAGATACTGTAATGTTAATAGATCTGTCCCAGAGTTCATGAGGTCAAACTTGTTGTTCTTATCATATGACTAACAGTGCAAAAACCTGGAGTCAACTCATTTAATCTTGGGCATAAAATAATCGGCACCAAAGAACTGCATATCCATAAATCAATAGAGACTAACCTCTAATTCATTTCTTTTTGGGTCACACGTTCTACTTTCAGCTCAAAAGGAGATAAGGTAACTATAATTAAAATGTCTATTTCCTTCCCTACTATTTGTGTTAACATTCATGCTATTGAATATACCCCTTTCATAATGCTATATTTTTTCAGTATTCTACAGTTATTGTTTCATTAAAAATACCCCTGTGATATTAACTGTATAATAAATTACAATTCAAAATAAAATATGAGCCATTTCATCTATGAGAGAGAATAATAAAGCCGTAATAAAAAATAATAAAGTTTAGCAATATGATAATGTAGCATGAGGTTTTTATAGACTCCATGTAAATATTAAAATCTATAAATTTTTTATATTGTGTAAAATTGTAAAAAATAGTAGTGAAGGGGGAGGGGAAAGGAAAAAAAGCAGCAGTAGCAGGCTGGCTTAATCCTGAAATTTTCTGATTTCTTTTTATAATCTGAAAAGTAGTGTATAAAAATTATGCTTATTATTTGTTTCTGGCCTATCTGATTGACTAGAGATATTAAATGTAAACTGAGGAAGGAAAACTCCCTCTCTGCACTTTCCAGCCCACCGTATTGGTAAGCAAAGAAACTCTAAAGCCCAATCACCTCTCTCCTTGCCTTCCTTTGCTCACACCTAGTACCCTTGTACATACTCTGCCCTTATTTTTCTAACTATGCTTTAAACAACTTCTTTATTTGGTTTCTTTTTATGTATTTGGGATTTAACAGAACGTAGCAGATTATGCAAAAATGGGAAGAAGAGAAGAGGAGAGGAGAGCAGAGCAGAGCAGAGGAGACATGAAATACTCCTTGCAACCATTTTCTTCTTGTTGCATCACCCTTCACAGCACACTGGTGGGATAAGAATTTAAAGCCTTAATTTCCTTGTAGACTAATGATAATTTATTTAATTGTACTAGTCCAATACTTAATATTTCTTCTGACAGCAGATTGCACATGACATATGCAATTTGATTTAAATAAAAAAACTGTCTTAAATGTTTTTTATTTAAATAAAAGGGGAAGGAGGGAAGATATACAAAAAAAAGAGTATGGATTTCTGAAACAGGTTCAAAACAGGCACAAATAGTTATTGTTTAAAAACCTGCCTTTTTGGAAACTTGACACTGGTCAGCCTTGTTTTCTTGTATTGTGTTGGTCTAGAGACAGCACAACAAAACGTACTTGATATACCCTAGAACATGCTAATTAGTAAAATATGGGGGTACTTGCTGTTCTCTTATGATGGAGCTGCTTCCATTCAATTAACAGGCAGCTTGTCACTGACAAGGACATCGTGGACTCTACGTTCATAATCGTGATTCTTGTCAGATTTCTAGAAAGGAGGAGAGGAAATAGAGAGGAAACAAAGCTACATTGTCATAAAATAAGGAACTAGCTAAGCATCTGCATTTCTGAAACAAGAAGTCTCTTTCTTCTGTAAATTTAAAACTTTGTTTACCATGTGTGGGTCTTTGAAAGAGCAGTATGGAAAGTCCAGGTTGGATTGGGCTTTGAGCAACCTGGTTTGGTGGAAGGTGACCCTGCCCACAGCAGAGGGGTCGGAACTAGATGATCTTTAACATCTCTTCCAACCCAAACTACTCTATGATTCTATGACAGTATGAGACTAGATAAAGAGATGCTCAAGGGAACATAAAAGTAAGAGCCACAGCACGTAATCTGAAAACATTTAAGGACAACCACAGACTTAATCTATTGTTCTGCCACACTACCTCCACTGCCAGTATTCCACACTTTTTGTCAAAAAGAAGTATGGGGGTTCCTAGTCCTTAACAGGAGCCTGCCAGCTTAAGGTGGCTTCAACCTATCTGGGACCAACATGCCAGCAACTGAGGTCCACCAGGCATCCCAGGAACTCCACCTTGTGCTGTTGAAAAGAGTCGATCTCTGGGGGTTGGTATGGAATCACCACTGCTGCAAGTGACTAAGGCTTCCCTGGCATTCCTGTTGTGCCTGTTGAGCGCTGGAGGACATGAAGATGCCAAGAATGCCACTACCCAGTTACCAAGAAGGCTCTGCAGCACATTATGTACAAAATGATGGAAGTGGTCAGAGACAGGAGAGACCAAAAGGTATCACAAGATCCTCATAGTACCTGTATCTGGTTCAGAAAGCAGTTTTCTGCTCGTACCCTTCCAGCATGCAGGAAGTGCAGAGTTTGTTAGGATTTGCCAACTTCTTTTGTTGATTCATAAGAGGGTTTCCCAGCATCACGGCTCTCATAACAGCATCTACTTGAAAGGGGCCTCACTTCCTATGGGCATGAGAAGCACACACAGCTCCTGAGGGACAGTCATTCACCACAGCTTGCGTTACTGTCCTGCTGAGGTCTTGGCTGGGATTTCATTATGGAAGCAAATGTCTCTGGGCCATAGGGGTCATACTCTCCTAGAATCTGGTCCAAAGCAGGAGCCATGACCCTATGTTTTTTTCCCTCTGGGCAGATCACTCCCACAAATAGGAATTATGACATCCAAGATAAACAGCACCTGAAAATCAAAGTTGCCTCTGAGGAGTGGTAGCGCACTCTTGAGGCAGCAGCAGAACCAACAGTGGTGCTGACCTATCCCCAGAATACAACTGAGGGATCAGGTGCTGCTCTCCTCACCTTGTCTGATAGACTTCCCTGTCTCCATAATTTAATTGTCCATTAACTGTCACTAACTTTGGTTTCCAACCCAGAAGTCTGCCAGCCACACCAGCTGCCTCATATGCGCCTGCACCAAGTGACTGTCAAAGCAGGCAGTCTGTTGATGCAACTGACAACACAGTTGCCATTTCTACCACAATAAAGCAACTGCATTTTCCCCATCTGTGTTCTCATTCTTGGGCTGAGTGAGGTGGGTGGTGCCTATGTCCATATCCCCCTGCTCTGTGGACAGTATGGAAGGTAGAGCAAAACATGATGGAGATCTTCCAAAGGTCTACATATGCTCTTCCTGGCAGAGACAGGTGCTTCTCCAGTGACAGGGCAGCCTGGTAGACTGCCCCAAGCTCTAGGGTAGGTCAGTCCTAGCCATTTCATTTTGAGGGTCACAGACAGACAGACAGACACAGACCTTAAAGGGCCCTAAGGGGCTTGCTCTTCGGACCTATTTTCCAGAGTCAGCTGATTTATGTATTTAGTGGCCAGCTACTCCCCCTGATGGAGCTCCAGCATTTCAGTGTGCCAGGTCACTGCACAGTTGTGGTCCCCCCAAAAACTGCTTCGAAGCAGTAAGTCATCTGGTTTTGGACCACAGGGCCATTGTCTTCCGCATGGTCACAATCCATTCACAGGTTGCCCTGGGAGATTGCTGCTGCTGAGCACCGGATGTCCCTTAGCATATACAGCACCTTGATAGGCTGTGAAGATTAGCCACGTCTAACAAATAAATCCTAATACAATTGCGCACTCCCACTGAATGGTTCTGCAACCACTCAGTAACCACAGAACTATAGAATGCTTTGGTTGTAATGGACATTTAAAGATCATTTAGTCCAACCCTTCTGCCATGGGCAGGGACATCTCTTACTGAGGTTTCTCAAGATGGGGAGCAAGAGATCTTGAAGCAGCCTGCAGTGCTGTGTCATACCTCTACACACTGTAGGAATCTGAGGTTAACCTGCAGATGATGGGGAGCCTGAAAGCCAGGCTCCATCATAGTCAGCCTAGGACTTGAGTTGGCCCATGCTACCTGCCACGAAGCAGCAAGACTGGGGTTGCTCTGCAAGCGATGACAGTGAAAAGCTGGAGGAGATCACATCACAGGACAGTGATCTCACCAACCAGGGCACAGCACCCAAACAGGGCAGCCTGGTGACAGTAGCAGCTGTTGACAGTCCCAGGGATCACCAGGTAAACGTGAGATGGCAGGTCAAGTCTAAGTGCAATCCATGAAATCCAGTGAACAGAAGCTGCAGGGTACAGTGTTAGGCACATGCCTGCCAGCAGCACAGCTCAGGAAAGGGCTGGAGGCCAAGGCTGGAGCAGAAATGGAGCTACCCCTTGTAGCTATGCTGGTGAGGTGTACTGGCATGTATCTTAGGCTCTAGGTTAACTCCAGTGCAATCAGGAGAGATGAATGTAACACAAACATCGCCCCAGCGATCTTGCACCTTCTCACTGGAGCTTAAAACCCAGACCAAACATGTCTTGAGGGCATTCATCTGACCACAGATTATCTTCACACTCTCTCCAGGTCCTTCAGTCACCCATTGCTACACCCATCCTGAAAAAGTTGCACAAAGATTTAGGAAAACTTTTAAGGGGTGAGGAAGGAGAAGAAATGCAGGAACAGGCAAGAAAGATGATAGAATTTAGGCTTGCCAGTTCTGACATAAACAGAAACACTGGAAATAGGGCCTGTGACACCACCTGCTCCCACTCCATAATGAATAAGAATTATAATATCCCAACTTCCTGATTAAAGACAAGGACAAACTTTGTTTGTGGATTTTTGTTTACTTCAAATAAAGGCCTTAGAATTATACTAAGACCTGGGTTGTAGTCCTAAGTAACAGAAAGAATGGTCTCTCTGTTGTAAAGTACTAAATGCAGAAATGCCCAAAACTACCTTAAATAGAAATTGCAGATTGCAAATTGTGTTTCATATCAGATACAAATTGTATTTTATAGATAACGCTGGATTTCAAAGAATGAGGAAACTCAATCTATTTTCAGACTTGAAATTCAACTGTGCGGATTATGTAAGTATGTCATAAACAAACAGAACAACCAACTAATAAAGATGTTCTAGAAGAGAGGTAGATGGAAAAAAAAATAAATGAAGATATTCCTTGCCCCAGACCAGCTATTACACTTGGGAGGAAAAAAACCAAACACATTACTGTCACATGTGCACTCACTGCATTAGGAGAGCCTCAAGTTACCACTAAATTAGGCAAAATAAAATGTCTTTATTGCCCGTTCCAGATTAGGACCTTTACAAAAGTGTGCTGCCGTTAAAAATGAAATGTTAAATATAGGGGATATCATTTCAGTCTCTACAAACCAGAAACTCTCAAAGTAAAACTACATCTTTAAGCACTGCAGATATCAAAGAAACAGAATATCAGCACTAACGTTTTGAGGTAGTCTGATATCCTTGCTGTTACTCTAGTCTCAACTTCCTTCTGCTCACACACCTGGATGTTTTTTTTATGACACCCAGTGTGACTACATAATGCAATTTCACAAGTACAGTAATCATTTTAAAGCCATACCATTCATATCCCTAACAATGTTCATTTTTTAAAACGCGCAGCTGGTTGGACTGTGCAATTCTCTCCTTAAGTCGGCTGAGACAACTCTTTAGGAATTACTGATGAACATTTTAAATACATAAAGCTGTGCCTGTCTTATCTGTACAGATCTACATTTTGGAAATTGAGTTAGCCATACCATACCATATAGTAATAAAGTAAAACATGCAGTAATTTCCTAGTAAGTTACTGCCATCTAACAACGCATTTTTCCAAGGCACAGTACACAAAAGAACTCCTGCAATGGCAGATCAATGTACCACATGAAAAATTTAACCTTCTAATGAGACAGTGCTACATGTTTTGCTCATTCTTTGTGTCAAATGACATAAGGCAGCATAAGCAGCACAATGAGGAAATTCAGACATCCCTGGTTCTTCATCATAGTCACAATGAATACTGGTCGCCTACACAAATGAGAGATACAAAGTTGTAAAATATAGGAATATAATTTTATTCTGTTAATTTGCAAATGCATTGGTACAGCTGTTCTGAGAAAGCTTCTGAGGAAAACTTTTCCATAACTCTCACTCTCCCAGCTGCTCCCATTGTGTCCTTTAAGATAGGATCTCTCACAATTTTTTCCATTGCTTCAGCGAATTCGGTTGGTTGAGGATCACACAAAAATCCTGTAACACTGTGCAAGATTGATTCTAAAGGACCACCTGAATTAACTGCTATAACTGGACATCTCATATACATTGCCTCCAAAGGGACAATACCAAAATGTTCATTGCTTGGTGTATAAAGCACACATACACAGTTACTAAAAAGGGAGATTTTCTGTTCGTCTGAGAACGATCTCAGAAAAGTCACATGCTCATTAACACCAAGCTTGGCTGCAAGTCTCCTCAGCTCTTCATAGTGCTCCACATTTTCCAGAACTCGTTTATCATAACCACCTGCCATAACCAGGTGAACTTCATTCCACTCATGAGAATCAAGTCTTCCTCGAAGTTCATGCAAAGCTTCAAGAGCCAATGCTAGATTCTTTTTTCTCTCATATCTATTAATGGAAAGAAACAAGAACTTCTTTTTCGGTATCAGGTCAACTATGTCTGCAGGAACGATTGTTTCAAAGCTATTGATGTTGAGTGATGGGTAGAGGACATCTGGGTTTATGTGAGACAGGGACTTAAATGTGTCTTTGAACACGCTGGCAGTAAACTTGCTGTTCACAACAATACAGTCTGCCATGCCAGTCGTGTACTCTTCCAGCCAGTCGAGTGGCCATCTGTAGAGACGCTTCAGGAAAGATTCTCTCTTGGTCAGAAGCTGGTCAGGAAAGTGACAGTAAAACAAAACCTTCTTACGGGTTCTGGCCAGTCTAAGTATGGGAATGCAAGCAGACACCTAATGCAACCAGAAGAAACAGGACAAGAGGAGATATTAATTATTTGTGTTAGTGCCACCGGAGCGTACACATGATTTCAAAGCCACACCCTGAGGGTCAGTCCTTTGCAAGCCAAGTGCCTTCTCCCTCTCTCTTCCACAAGCATTCCCTCACCCAGGACCTCTTGTTGAGGCCCTAGATCTCCTTCCTCACAAAGACAAGGCACCCTGCTCCCCACCCAGGCCCCACCAAGCCTCAGGACTTCTCCATGCACTTCCTCCCTGCCACTACCATAGGAGATGGGAATGGAGCCCAAGCTGCAGCAGCATCCTCCCTCCAGCTGCCCCAGAATGCAAGAGTGTTGCAAAATGTGGAATATGTCAAGATTATCTTAGGTGAGGACACTCTTTGATGTAAGGTCTTTGTATACTCTCAAGGCTAATCAGAAAGAATGGAGACCTAATCAGTGTAACAGGTAGAAGCCAGCATCCCTTAGTGCAAAGACATCCCGGAACTAACAAGTTTTACGGACGTAGTAAATCAAGATGTTGTTGCATGAGAATAGAACAGATAGCAGCTAGCATCCCTTACGCAAGGACATCCTGGAACTAACAAGCCTTAAGGCTGTAGTAAATCAGGATGTTCATGTATGTCTATGTCATTGTCATTGTTATGTTTATGTCATTGCTAACGTGGCAAAATACTCAAGGTCCTATTGCTGAACTATTATGTTCATTATAATACTAAAAATCATGCCTACAAGACAAAAAGATCCCTACCCAGGTGAAGATCCTTTCCCTGTGCACACGTAGAAGTTAGCTGGGGTTATGTAACTTGTATGGAATCACAGAATCAATCAGGCTGGAAAAGACCTCTGAGATCATTGACTCCAACCTATGACTGAATACCACCATGTCAACTAGACTATGGCACCGAGTGCCACATCCTGAGTTTCCTTAAACACCTCCAGTTACCTCTCCGGGCAGTCCATTCCAATGTCTAATCACCCTTTCTGGGAAGAAATTCTTCGTGATGTCCAACTCAAACCTCCCCTGGTGCAGCTTAGGACTATGCCTTCTCATCCTGTCGCTTGCTGCCTGTGAGAACAGGCTGACGCCAACCTGGCTACAACCTCCTTTCAGGTAGGTGTAGAGAGTGATAAGGTCCCCCCTGTGCCTCCTTTTCTCCAGGCTAAACACGCCCAGCTCCCTCAGCTGTTCCTCACAGGACTTGTGCTCCAGACTCTTCACCAGCTTCGCTGTCCTTCTCTGGAAATTATCAACCAATCATAATTGAGAGGCTGCACTTAGAAAGTGACTAACTCTGAATCTCTGTATAAATAATGGTGAGGAAAGCCCAATGGGATGATCTTGATTTGTGGAACACCACTGGGCAGCCAGTGGTGCACAACTCTGAAATAAACAATCAACATCTTCCTCTCTCTCTCGTGTCTAATTATTGGCTTGTTGCACACCACGTAACGAATATGATTTTGTAGGGATTTGATGCTCCAGAGATCTGGAGCATCTCTCTTACAAGGAGAGACTGAGTGCAGCTCTCATTAACGCATATAAATATCTCCAGGGCGGACGCCAAGAGGACAGTGCCAGGCTCTTTTCAGAGGTGCCCAGCGACAGGACGAGGAGCAATGGCCACAAATCAAAACACAAAAAGTTCCACCTCAGGACGAGGAAGAAATTCTTTACGCTGAGAGTGGCAGAGCACCGGAAAAGGCTGCCCAGGGAGCTCGTGGAGTCTCCCTCTCTGGGGGGCATTCACCAACCCATCTGGACTCACTCCTGTGGGCCGCCTGCTCTAGGTGACCCTGCCTGGGCAGGGGGGGTTGGACACGGTGATCTCCAGAGGTCCCCTCCAACGCTAAGAATTCTATGACACTGTGAACAATCTGTCGGTCCCGCGGCGGCGGTGCGCCCGTGCCCGCGCCCCCGCCCGTGCCCGCACCTGGTCGCAGACGAAGGCGTCGCAGCTCTCCCCGCTGAGCAGCAGCACGTACAGCGCCAGGCAGGCCATGCGCAGGGCGGCGCACAGGGCGTGCCCGCGGCCGCACAGGGAGCGCGGCACCCAGCCGCCCGCGCTGCGCACCGCCAGCCCCCGCGTCTCCGCGAAGCAGCGCCCGGGGTCGTAGTGCGCCGTCCAAATCTGCACCCGGCAGCCCCGCGCCCGCAGCGCCAGCGCCGCGTCCACCACCAGCCGCTCCGCGCCGCCCAGGCCCAGGTCCGGGTGCAGGAACAGCACGGACGGGCCGTCCCCGCCCGCCTCCTCTTCCTCCATGGCGCTGCCGGGCGGATGGGATCGCATGCGCAGGCCGGCAGTCCCGGCGGGACACGTCAGCCTTCCTGCCGGGCCTTCGCGCCCGCCCCGCCCGCCGGGCGCCCGCGGCGCTGCCCGGCCCGTCACTCCGCTCGGTCTCGCTCCGGTCCGGCCGCTGAGGGACAGCGGGCGCAGCCGAACCGTGGCGCGGGGGCAGCGCGCTCGGGAAGCTGCAGCTGAGAGAGGGGGAGAGGGGATAAGGGGCCGGTGCTGCTCAGGCATTACCCTGGGAAGCCGCGCGGTGCCGGGATGCGCGGCGCGGGGGCGGAGCCTGCAGCGGGCAGGGACGTGGCCAGATCTGCCGTAGCGGAGCCTGTGTGAGACCGCGCCGACCCCGAGCCAGCGCCGCAGCCATGGTGAGGGGCTGCCCGAGGCGGGGGGGCAGCTGGGGCGCCCCTGCTCCCCTGGCCGTGCCCGCCGCCTCTCACCCTCTCCCGGTTCTTTCCTCTCTCCGCAGCCCGGGCCCAACCCCAGCGCCACCAGCGTCGGCTCCTCCGGCCGCTCCCCCAGCAAGGCAGTGGCTCCCCGCGCCGCGGGATCCACCGTCCGGCAGAGGTGGGTGCCCGCCGCGTCTCCGTAGTGGGGGCAGCTCTGCCCTCCGTCGTGCCCTCTGCTTTCCTGGCTGCTCAGGCTGGTGCCCTCTGCTTACGTGGTAGCACAGACTGATGCAAGTCCAGAGGTGGGCAGCGGAGCTGGCGAAGGGTCTGGAGCACAAGTTCTATGAAGAGCAGCTGAGGGACCTGGGGTTGTTTAGCCTGGAGAAAAGGAAGCTCAGGGATGACATCGCTCTCTACACCTGAGTGAAAGGAGGTTGTAGCCACGTGGGGATCGGCCTGTTCTTCCATGCCATGAGCGACAGGATGAGAAGGCATAGTCCTAAGTTGCACCGGGGAAAGTTTAGGTTGGACATTAGGAAGAATTTCTTCATAAGGGCTATTAGACGTTGGAATGGGCTGCCCAGGGAGGTGGTGAGGAGTCACCGTCCTTGGAGGTGTTAAAGGAAAGACAGGATGTGGCACTCAGTGCCATGGTCTAGTTGACATGGTGGTGTTTAGTCATAGGTTGGACTGGATGATCTCAGAGGTTGTTTCCAACCGAAATGATTTGTGAAGTGTCTTGCTTCTGCAGAGTCTCTTTGGGATGCCTGGTGCTAGAAGCTGGCAGACTGCTAATGTGTTTTGTTCGGTCTTTGTTTCATTCTGTTGTCCCTTAAAGGAAGAATGCCAGCTGTGGGACAAGGAGTGCAGGCCGTGCCACGTCCACAGGTACTGGTGGGATGTGGCGATTCTACACTGAGGACTCACCGGGGCTCAAGGTGTAAGTTGGATTAATGTGTGGTGGCAGGCATGGGGTCTGTAGAGTTCTTCTGTTTATATAGTCTTTCAGTCTGTGAATTATTAATAAACTATCAGTATCCTGGTATGCATGGGAAAACATGCTGAATTGGTGGCTGGACAACACGTTTTATTTATTCTGTAAACCTGGAGAAGTAGTTTTAAATTTATACTGGTTTGAAAAAGGTAGGTACAAGTTATATTTTGTAATTGCCTAGGCTTACTTTAGGTGGTCTTTGAAGACTGCAAAGTTGCAGTCTTTGAAGTTGAAAACTTAGGCATCTGTGTGCATGCTTTTGTTCTCTTTTAATTAAAATTTTGGGATTTTCTTTATTAGTAGCTATATTGTGATCCTCTGCACCCACTTGAAAATACAGTATAACTGATATGCTGTATGGTTGCATAATCTCAGGTGTCTCTATTAAAAAGCTGCAGATAGACAACTTTAGCTAAGCTTGCAAAGCAAATAGCATTCCGATACCTTGTATATCATTGTTTTTACAAGATGAATATTCGAAGATTATGGTCAAATAGCTGGTGTTGTCCCTTAAACTCTAAAGAGAGCCTTAGTTTTTACTTTTTGGGCATTTGTAGTTATTCAGATCAGTTTCCCAAACAAACTTTGCAGCCTAATACTTCGGTAACAAAGGTGGAAGGTGTATTTCAGCTGACGAGTGCATGCTAAGTCATACCCTGAGTGGGAACTTGTGCTTCTTGTAGAGTGATACTTCATGGCCTCTTGTTCTTACTGGTTTGAGGAGTCTCAAGACACTCAGGGCTGTTTCTTGGTTTGTTTTTTTTTAAAAAAATTCATTAGTATTTACTTTTGGAGCTCTTTAAGAGGACTTCTGCTGGCTGCAGAAACAGAACATTTGGGTAAGGGTTGGCGATAGTCTAGTTAATGATAGTTCCACAAGTAATCCTTCTTTTGAAGTTGTCTTATGTGTTTTCATATGTGCTTGACACTTTAAAAGCCAAAACCTATACAATAAACAAAGTAGTGATGTTGTCTTGCTTTCTCCATTCTGAACCCAGAGAGGAGACAAGGCAAAGAAAAGAAAAAGACAGTGAGCAGCAATAGTGTTCTAGAGCAAATCTGTGCAGGTAGGAAGGGCAACTACTTTCTGTGTTATTGGTCTACTAAAGCTCAATTTAAAAAATGAGTGAAACCAAACTGAGGAAAAAAACCAGAAGGGGGCTACCATTAGGTAGATTTTTAAAAAAATATATGTTTGATGCAAACTGTCAAAGCACCTTTAACAATTTTGATAAGTTTCCTTGTGAATCCTTTGGTTTCCCTTTTGATATTGAATGACCACTGAGTTTAGCAGCCATTCAACATCAACTTGAATTCAACATCAAGTTGCTTGTACTGAGCTTGCACTCAAGCTCAGTACAAGCAGGTCAGTAGATAGATTTTCCCATCTGTTTCTGTTGCAATACATTGGTTCCCAGTTTTAAGGCTTTGGAACACTGGGAGTGTTTCTTGGGTTTTTTTTTGGAAGCTGCTGTGGGTAGCTGCATGGTCAGGCTTTTAGTGGAAGAATTAAAAATAAAAGTGAGTTGGTTTTACAAATCACTTGCACATTAGAAGTAACATTTTCTGAGCTGTGTCTTGGGAGCAACTTTCTTGCTTACAGCTTTCCATGTATTTTTCTGTATGTTTTTTTCCATAGCAACCAATTGTTATGATCTCTGTCCTATTTAGTAGGCTTCAAGATGAAAATGGCCTGTAGTGGGGTTGTGGTTGCCTCAGGAAAGTGCTTCAGCTGAAGTTGTTTTTAAAAATGGTTGTGATTACTACTGCATGAAGTAATGTGAAAACTTAGCCTGATAGTGGTGAGTGGTTGGTGTTTTTTTAAATTTTGTTTAAAATATGAGGTCCTTACTATGAAAAAATACATAATCCACCTGAGAACAGGTTAATTCATACTAGCTAAGATCAGGAGAATTTCTAGAAAAAAAAAGTTCTATATTTCATATTTTGCGTAATTATACTGATGCTTCAGTTATTTATTATCTGTATTCAGCATCCAAAACAGTAAATATGTTGAATAGGCAAGTTAGTTTGGCCTCAGGAAAGATCATTTCTCTGTAGTACAGGATGCTATAAAATGTATGTCTTCAAAAGCAGTATTAGCAAAAGGGAGTTGTGGAGTGTCTGGATGAGAGTGGGATATGACATTTTTCTCTTTAAAGCTCAGATCAAGCATCACAGGCTCTGGAAAGAAAACTAAACCCAAACTTTTCGCTCTTTTTGTGGCACTTGGTACTTGGTTTCCTGTATCTTGTCGTGGGCTTTCTTGCTTAAAGAGGTATAGACAGTGTTTCATGTGGATAGGGACTCAAATTAGGCTTGTGGTATAATATGCAGCCTTGTGAAAGATGTTCTGCAAATGCACAGTACCAAATCTTTAGAGGTGCCTTAATCCATTTATTTATTTAAACTGCATGGTGGACTGGGAAGGTGCAGGTGCATGGAGGAGAACTGCAGGGTTTCATCGGGTTATCTTTGGGACTGAAGGAAATGAGGTACATGTATCTGTATTGGAGAGCTGGTTATTCTCTAGGGGTTCAATGTCATCTGCATGTTTAAAAAACACACCGAACACACAGTAAATCCCCACTGTTTGTTTTCATGTGGCTCTGTTCTGATTAGTGGTGCTCCTTTATTCCTGTGTGCATTTGTCAGAGCAGCTTATGTATTCCTACTGCTAAAGGCTTGGATGAATTACGTAGTAATTCAGATGCAGTGTAAGGACTTCGTGCACTTGATATCATTAAGATTTACATTATGTGGGATATAAACTTCAAATATGTATAGAATGCTGGTGATTGAGAAGTACATTTTGTTGCTCAGTGAAAGACACCCCTTGACAGGGGTTGCTTATGTAGTCACTGTGTGTTCAGACTTTGTTTATTTTGCTCATTTTGCTATTGGTTTATTTGCTAAATACTTTATGTCTGTGTTCAGGGTTCTCCCTACTCAAATAAGTCTGGTAGATAATAATTGAGTTTTAAAACTCAATGTAAGATTACAGTTATGACCATTTGAAGTTTGTAGACCATCTTCTCATAGAAAAACGTGTCAGTTCCAGTCTTTTCAGTTTCTTTCTTTACTTTCTATTCAGATAACATTTACCTGCTTATAAAAAGTAACCTGTAGGATAATACAGGCTGGATAACAGATTTCATGGTGTTTCTCCCAGTAGCATGTTGAAAATAAGAAATGAAATTGTATGAAGTGAGTGGTATGAAGCACTGTTGAGTGTGTGTAATTGTGTAATAGTGCATGTAATTGTGTCTCAGAACAGCATGAAATAGCTGATTTAATCTATCAACATGCATCCTAAGGTTAACCTGTTTTTTAAAAACATCTCTATACAATTTCTAAACAATATATAAAAGGGAAAAAAAATAAGAAATTTGTTAATTATACATTTTAGGTAAAGATTTAATGTTGTTAACTTTCACACTTCATGTATCTTTTTCAAGAAAAGAGAAGTCCCTGTCTCTCACCCACTGCTGATGTTGTTTTCAAATGAAATAAAACCTTTAGAAAAACCCAGCTAATGCAAATTTTATGCCAAAATTTTAGTAGCCGCTAGAGGACTCTGTTGGTTTTTGTATCAGAGTGTATCTCTGCTCAGGTGGCTATCTGAGTAGTAAACATGGATGATAATTTTCCAGAGATTTTCACAGTGATGCGTAATAACGAACCATTAAGGGCTTTTTAAATAAGTGGTGTTTTTGTTACTCTGTTGCACTTTATTGTGTAACGTTTAGGGTACTGAAGACTGTATCTTTAAAAACAAGAGCAGCAGCAGTTTTGAATGGAGATGGCTATCTCGTTTCTATGTACTTTAAGTTATTTCTGTGGGAATGGAAGGAGAGTTTTCTTGTACAGTTGCTTATGAACTGATGAGCTCACCTGGCTGATAATGACTGGCCTTTGGAGAAAGCAGATATTTTTTTATGTTAATGCATTTTTTTCTTTATTTGTAGTGGGCCTGTTCCAGTTTTGGTCATGAGTCTTCTTTTTATTGCTTCTGTGTTTATGCTGCACATCTGGGGTAAATATACTCGTTCCTAGACTCAGCTGCCAACTTAAAGCATACATCTTGGACCAAAACTGTGGTGGATCCTGGTTGTTCTTGGAGAGAGACTGGGGAAGCTTCCTATCACCTGTTGAAGTCCTGTCAACTTTGGCTATAATACCGAATTAATTTCTCAGTTCACTACTTGGGCAGCTTTCAAGTCTGTCATGGGTCATTTTATATTTGTATCTGTACACTTAGAATACAGGTAATGCAATAAAAGTTGTATATGGAAATAGAAACAGTCTTAACTGTATTTTTTCATCTTCCAGCATACCTCAGCTAGCACATTATACTTGTGGTTTTCATATATAATCATATTTCTGAGTAACTGTCATTTGACAGTTCAAACCAGATTCTTCTATACTATACATTCCTATATAATTTTATACTAGAATATCTTTTTTTTTTTTGAATGGGAGAAGCAAAATAAAGTTCACAATTACGTGAAGGTAACAAATGTACTCATTGAAATAAAACAGGTACCTGAGCTGAGCTGGTCATGTTTGTCTGTTAACTCCAGAAAAATAGGCGGATTTATTTATTTCCTAAACGCAAGTTAAACTTTAGTCAGTGCTCATACATAAAAGTTATCTATGTATGCTTGTTTTTTCAAACAGTGCTTGAGGAACAACATGAACTGGTACCTAACTGATTTAAAAAAGAATAATTGCGTGGCTGTCAAAGACATGTTTCACTTTCAGGCACATGGTGTGATTCTTGGGGCTGTCCTGTGTGGGGACAGGAGTTTGGACTTCGGTGATCCTTTTGGGTCCCTTCCAACTCAGGATATTCTGTGATTCTGTGACTCTGCAGGTCCAGACTCTTTCAAGGAGACTTAAATGGAATGGGAAGACTGGAAAAGCAATGACTGTATTTTAAATAAAAGGACTTGCAAACATGTTGAGATACAGCTAAGTGACTCTTCAGATAATCACTCCAGTTTACTTCTGGGTGTTATTTTCCTTTTGAACAGTCAGACATTTCTTCCTTCTCTTTTTAAAGGTATTTACGTATTTTCACAATAGCATTTCTCACTGCCAGTAAGGTCTTGAAGTTGGATAGAATTATTGTAGCCTGTTTTTCATCTTGATTCTTGTTTGACTATCAGCTTGTAATGGCAAAACAATATTCTTAGTTATGCAGGCTTGATACAAGTGTTGACTGCATGTTGTAGAAGCAGCCCCTCTTACTCACCACCTTCCTTTAAAGCAGTTCTTAAATTAGCATTAATTCTGAAAAGACCAAACTGTTCAGAACAAAACCAAGAATAAGAAATGTGATCTTGGGGCTAAAAAGATAATTGCTTTGAGCTGTGCTTATGCCATGTACCTAGTGTAAATATAGAGGGAAAGCAAGAAGACTTGGAACAGAAACTGAAAATTGTTTTACAAAATGTAATAGTGGGAAAGTTATGTTTTTAGAGGGTCGGAAGCTGAGGAAGAGGGAATTCTGGTGACTCAAAGGCAGTAGGGTAGCAGAATACATTAAATTGGTAGAAACTGAGACAAATAAATCGTTTATCAAAGGGAAAAGGATCCATAAATTATTTACCGCTATGCATATGGAAGTTAAAACACAAGGGAAAATAAAGCAAGTAAGGGGGTTAGCTCACTGCTTCAGAAGGTGGAAATAAGTATCTCTTACTTAAATGCTTTGCTTAGCAAGAAAATAAAATCTGTAAAGTCAGCGATTTCGTCTTAAGGCAAGAAAATGCTAAGAGAAGACCAAATGCAAGTCAGTTGTTCTGCTGACCATGTGAATGGACTGTGTTACTGACTTAATTTGTGGGGCTCAAAGAAAAAGGAATAAAATATTCTAAAGTAGGGTAAGGGTAAGGAATAATAAGTAACAGGAATATCAAAGTATGTAAGCCCTTCTTTCTTATTTTTTCTAATGCACTGTTTAACTGCTTTCTAATACAGCAGGCAGCAGTTTACTTTGAAACACTTCCAGTCCTTAAAAGCTGTTTTCCCACACCAAATAATTCAATTTAAAGCCTTCCATATTTTTGATTGTTTGGTATCCTGCTGCTTCTAAAGATCAGTATCAATGACAAATTCAGAAAAGTGATGGGGGACTGATTATTGCTGTACAGCTTTTTAGTATGTTTTTAATGCATTTAAATACATTTTAATGCATTTAATTCAACTGAGTATAAAAATGTTGACGATTTTGACAGTGCTGTCCTTGCTTAAATAATTTGTTTTCTAGAATGGCCTGTATCATACATTTTTGTATGCAGTGTCAAAAGAGTTTAATATCTCTAGTTTTGCAAAAATTAGTTCCCACCCCTTCTCGGCTTTATATTTTGTGTCAGCTTAGCTGTGGTGATACTTTAGTTGGATACAGCTGGGTGAAACATCCATAGCTTTGTTTTGTATTCATTGTACTTGATTAAAACACAGATTTCTCTATTGTATGTTTTCAATTTGGGATTATTTTAATGATTAGCATAAACCTGTTGGATATTCATGCTCACAATTTTAGTATTTTGTGTGCACAAGTTGTAGTGCAATCTTGCAGTTGATGTTTTTCAAACTTCAGCTCCACAGAAGTACAGACAAAGAAATGGAGGTTGCAAAGACTTACCAGAAGTTTGACTGATAATGAATGTGAAATTCTGTTAATAAATTATAGCCATACTAATAAACAGTAGCTAATTCAGTGTGAATCTAAACCTGATGCAGTTGTAGGGCCTGGTAGACCTAGCTTTCTAATTTTGTTCCATTGTTTCCATACTCCTTGCTGAAAAGCTTTTTTTAATTACCTTTTGTGGTGTTTTGGGAATAATTTAAGAAAGAAAGAAACAAAAACTTTACAGAAGGTTGAAGACTCATCCATGGAGGAACTCACAGCAGTGGATAGAGTTGGAGCCTTTCTCTCCTCTCTTCTAGTTGGAATTAAATAATACTCATCTCCCCTTTGTCTGTGTGCAAAATTACCTAATGATAGGATTGCTTTCACTGAATGAAAGAATTTGCGGAGTGAGAATGTCTCTCTTGTTTCTGAACTTAGAAAGAACCTCACAACATCTTTGGAAGGAAGAAAAATGTTATTGCTGGTTCTGCTTCCAAGAATATTTTCCACCTCCAAGCTGAAATTATTTCTAACCACTTTCTGCCGCCTGGCAAACTCAAGAACAGAAGAGAATCAGATAGGGCCTCTTGCCTCAGACCACTGCATGAAGATTGATCACTTGGAGGAGAAAATTTTTCAGTAAAATGACTTCTTGCACCAAACCTTATATCTCTGTTGTTTAGACTGTTGTAGCTATAGCAGTGTAACTTCTCTGAAAAAGCATCCATGTTCTGCAGAAAGCACAGAGGTATTTTATTTGTCCTGGTGTCCAAGAAAGGTGGTTCACCTGCAGCTATTCCTGATATTTAAGGAATGACACTACTTCACACAGTGATAGCCCTTTCTCTCCATTTTTTCCTGGCTTTTCTTGAGGATAGGTATCTTGATGAACTCCTTTTCTCTGTGTGAGTGACACTGAAATCTCTCCTCTCTAAGGTGAGATTTATCTTCAGATGAGTTAACTTTTAACAATGTGTCTGCTAATGGTTTTGTGCCTTTTGTAGGCACTGGTGACAAAGCTGCATTTCTAGCCTTTAGTTCTGCTAACCTGTTTTATTGTCAGGTGAAAAGGTGCTATATAGGAGCCTGTACCTCCAGGCAGTTGAAGAACTTCGGACAGCAACTCAGAGTAGTTGGAGCATTTGTCAGTGTTATAGGTGTCAGACTGAGATGAAATCCAACCCTTCATCCCAGCTGCTGCTGACAGAGCTACTGATCTTTATTTTGGTGATGAAATTATCTGAGAACGTCCAGTGGTGATGAAACTCAAAAACCTCATGAACTCATACTTGGCAAATTACATTCATCAACAAAGACTTTACGAAGAACAGAAATTGTAGCTCTGCAGACCCCAAGAGCAGGTTTGGTGAAAGCAGACAGCCTTCAGAAGTGACTTGGCAGGAAAAGAAAGATGGCAGTAGATGTCCCTTTCTGCTTTCTGAAGGCATAAGTAAATAAGGCTGGAAATTGTTCTTTTTAACCTCCCCCACCCCTTTCAACCACTGGAATCTGCTTTTCATCTGCCTTAGAAATTAAGGCCTCTTAGCCAAGCCTTTTCCCAGGAGAAGTAGAGAAATTGTGAAATTGAGAAGTTCTGTCCAAAAGGATGACTAGAAGAGGTTTTCTTCCTTAAAAAAAATTCATTTAAATCAACAGATAATTAACAGTTTGGTGAAGGATGTTTTCATGTTCAATAGCCTCAATTTATGTCTCTACTGCACTCTCAGTAAATAGCCATGAAAAGACAGAAGGTTGTTGTAACTTAGAGTATATGATAGAGTGAAATAAAATAAGCCACATCTTCCCCCAAAGCATGTTCACATAGTAAAAAAATTAGTCTTCCTCCTAAAAAAACAAAGTTAGCACATATGCATGCTATTTATAATGCTATTATAAATTTATGATCTTTTAAAAAAATCTATGTATAAAATTGATTAAATGTAATATTAAATATATATTTTTAATTTAATATGCTTAACTTTATATAATCTAAAAGTATTTTTTTTAATGTTTAATTTTTCTGGGTTTGTTTTGGTCAAAGTTAAAATGAAAAGTAATTCCCAAATGCCAACATTTTCCATGAACTGGAAATTCATGTTGGAACCATCACTTAACACTGGATAGCTAAGACAGTATGAAATAGTATTGGAAATACACGTGTAGGTCATAGCAAAATGAGTTCCTACTTTGGTAGGAACTCGTGGTTGTCTTTGATCTAGCCCCCTGCTCAGAGCATCAGGACTTGATCAGGTTGCCGAGGGCCATGTGCAATTGCATTTTGAAAATCTCCAAGGGAGGCGATTTCAGAGTTTCAGTGTTTGCCTGTCCCTGTGCTTAACCACTCTCTGGTGAAGATTTTTTTTGTTATGTCCAATTAGAATTTCTTTTTTTGACCTTGCAGTGATTGCCTTTCAACCTTTTGCTGTGCATTGCTGGGAGAGCTCTAGCTCCATTTACTCTCTAACTTTGGCTGAGGTCAGCAGCTAGTGTTTTCACCTTAGCCCTCTTGAACTAAACAAACCTGGTGGCCTCTGTCCCTATATGTCATGTGCTCCAGCCTCCCACCATCTGGGTGGCCCTCTCCTAGATTCTGCAGTTTGTTAGTGTTTCTTTTGTATCTAGGGCACAAAACTAAGTACAGTTTTCCAAGTGAGTGTCTAATAAATGAGTATCTCTACGAGAGCTTCCCTTGACATGCTCGTTGTGCATCTTGCTACGTGGTTAGCCTTCATTGCCGCAAAGGCATGCTGCTGGTTCATGTCCCACTTGTCTGCTAGGACATTTTATGGAATTGCTCTCTGGTGATTTGGAACCTGTCTTACTGCATGGTGTTGCTCCATCCAAGATGAAGAACTTGGCATTTGTCTGTCCTGAGCTTCAGGAGGTTTTTGTTGGTTTATTTTTCCATACTGCTAAGGTCCCTCAGATTGCTGTGCTATTCTCCACTAGCTACCACTTTCTGAAATGTGGTGTCCTCACAAACTTGCTGAAGATGCAGATAAAGAGACAATTGCCTTCCTGCCAGCAGCACAACAGTGAGTCTGCATCACTGCAGGAGTACTTTAAGCTTCTGTCCCTGTTTATGACCATCCTCAAAAAAACCTGATATGTCTGGGCTTGAGTGTAAGCCTGGCACTGAGATACTGGATTTCACATAAGGACAGGCTCTAGCCTCATGCATGGAGGATGCAAGTGAAAACTCAGACGTGCCTGAGAGTGCCTTCCCAAAATTCGCTAGGCACTGTTCCCAGGCCTTCTGCTTATTCATTTCTCACTCACCACCTGTGCATTCAGATCTATCTGCTGGCTCATAAACTGATTTATATAAAGTTCTTACTTCTCAATAGTCTGTACCATTTCTGTTATGTGTAGATATCACACAGGCTATCCTAGAAGATGCCTACAGCATGCACTAGGTGGCCAGACCAATATGTAAAAGTTAATTTCTGGTAAGATTTCAGTAAAAAAGTGTGCTTTTCTGAATTTCCTCTCAGCATTCCCAGTGATCCCAGTAGAAGGAAGAAAACTTCCAGTTATATACTCATCCTTTATTCTTCCGTCAAACTAATTCTCTGAAAGGAAAAGGGACTGTAGGAATACAACTGTAACCATTCTACCAGGCACTTCTTTGCCAATAAAAAAGGGGTTTTAAGATATTTCATTAAAATGAGTTAAAGCCACTGCAAGCTGATACCAGTTTGTTCAAATGCTCCAGCTGGTGGACAGCTCCTCTTCCGTTTGTCTCCAAAGACACAAATTTTTAGGTAACTGTACCAGTGACCCTGTTCCCCGTAGCTCTTATGTGCTCTCTGGCTTAAGAGTTGGTCCCACCCTATGACATCTGCTTCTGAAACTGATCTCAGGGCATTAAGGGGTGTGTTCTTTTTTCACATTAATGAAGAAATAAATAAATGTTTGTCTCAGGTCAGACTTGCTGAGTTTGGATGAAACTTGAATATAGATTTCATGTGAGATGTATGCTATCCTTCCATGGAAGCAGTGTAGAAAATAAAGAATTCAATCTTCTCACAGCACTTGAGTGACACAAGTCAGGCTAGAATTCAGGATTTCTGGGGTCCTTAAGTTATAGATATTCCTCTTGGCATAAAAGTATGAAGTCCATCTGAGTTATCTTATGCATGAGCTGTCAACGCTAGGAGATGTGGGTACCAGAGAGTAGCATTAGATGACCTTTCAAGGTCTATTGCAACCCAAATTATCCATTGACCATATGACTCTTGTGGAGCCTTTTTGATGCTGACTTGAATGCATCCTCTGAAACTTGTGGTGTTTCTGCTGCACAGCAGTTGATGCAGAGAGCTGAAGGTAGAGCAGAACCTCAATAAAAACCTACTTCAGATTTTCAAAGGTCTTGTAGAGTTGTAGAGAATAAGAAGATTCTTAGTTTTATCTGTTATTTTATTCAGTCTTTGGAGATTGAATTTTTGATTGACTGAACCAAGTAGAGATAGTTTCATGATATTAGCTAAGAAAACAGTATTTTTTCCAAATAAATAAAACCCGTGTCTGCAGGAATCATCAAAACTGTACATGCTACTCCATCTGCTGGGGAAATCAATAACAACTTCCAGTATTTAGAAGATGGAGACATTCTTCAATCACAAAGGCAGAGTATTTCCAATCTGTTTTGTACTTGTAGGCAAGTGTCTTTGCTTTTGCAATGCTCACACTACACAGGACAGACAGGAGATCTTAACTTGTTTGAAGAAATTTTGGTTTTTGAAAAATTCTGCAGGTATAATTACTAGTTTTTCTCCTGTTCCCTTTATTTCAAGATAGCCCAAATAGATGTGGTTGACAGTTTTCAAATAAAAGACAGTCCTGAAAAGTTTGGCCTTCTCTTTTCTGTGCACTGTAGACTCAGAACATGAGAATGTTTGCTAAAATATCCAGAGCAGATCTCAGACGTCAGTCTTTGTGGTCCAGGATTGCATTCTGTCTGTTTTTGAAGGGCTTAGCTCAGTGGTCCCTGATAAATACCTCTCAGCATCGTCAGCTGGAATTTTCTTTGCCAAGTTCTGTAATGACTCTGCATAGGGGTAAATGAGAATGACGGTGTTGATGGTGCCTGAAAATAACATGAAGCATGTTAGCATGAAATTAAAACCTCATATGTTTTTGGAAGGTAATAGGTGTAAAGGTCTTGCCTCTTCCTTGAGCTATGAGATTCCATGTCTGATAGTAACTTCTCTCTTGAAATAAGAGAACCTTATAAGAAAAAAAAACGTGAAGGAGTAAAGTTATGTGAATTTCATTACATAGTTATGTAATTTCTTTACATAATCATTAACAACCATTTTTTTCAAAGTAACACACACATTGAAATGGAGAGAAAAGTTAGAGACAGTGAGCCACAGTCTAAATCTGCATTTGTGTTTGGATATGCAGGCAGAGACTGAGGATTATCTTGACTGTCCTGAAGACTCACATCTACTGTTTATTCTTATATTTTTAACTAGAGAAGGAGTAGTGAGCACCTTTCAGGAGTATGATCGCTTCATTTTGGTGAGAAGTGAGCTTTCATTTGTACTGAAGAGGGTGTTAAAGTGCTCTTCGCAACCATGAAATCTTCAGTTTTGCTCTTCTTTTGCAATGAATAAAAATGTGTGTTTGTTTCCTGTATCATGGCAAATTTGTAATTCAGACATTTGTCATAGAGACTGACTGATAAGTAATGAAATCTAGTCCCTTCTAATTTAATCTGAATTGAATATTTGATCTGGAAGAAAAAGGGTTTGCGTCACAGTCCCTACCACTTGCCAGAGGTCCACTTGATCTGAAGACATGAATACTTGAGAGGTTTTTTCAAGCTCAAAATTTCACTGGAGATGTTTCTGTTGTAGACTTTCAGATCTCCATCATAAGGCCAGCGTTCAAGGAAAAGCTGTAGCCTTGTAGCCAAGTAGAGATGGTCTTGCCGTTTATTGTAAGATGCCACAGGCTTTGTCTGAAGTTAACAGTGGAGACCTCTGAATCTCTTGGGCTTTATATGGACTTGTCTTGGCCTGCCTGTAGATTTATTTTACCTTGTTTACCTGTATTAGTGACCGTCTAATGACCAGGTAACTATTACTTACTTTGTTTTAGCTTTTGACCACTTTGTACAACTGTGTGGTATAACATCTAGTGTTATATATTTTTTGTAACTAGTAGTTATTAATAACAATTCTCTGTAGAATGAACTGTTTATGACTGATCCTAGAATAAAACACCTCATGAATAGAGGGACAGGATGATACCAGAAGCCCCAGGGCTATGAACAACTCACAGAGGTCCCTTGCTAGCAATCAGAGGAAGGCAACCTTTAGAAATGGGTAAAACCGGTTAGGGATAACAAGAGAACATATACTAAATATCCAACAAATGTAATATGCACCATATGTACATGTGTAACAGAGTTGGAGAAGATTGAAGGAAGACCCAAGAAGCAGACCATGTTTGAAAACATGTAAAAAGGACTCCAAGCAGATTCAAAATTGAGGAGGAAGAAACCATCAACATCATACTGGCAATAAAATTGAATACTAAAAGCCCACTGTTCCCCTCCCCCTGCACTGAAACTATAATTGTTAAGACCCCGAGGTGCAGTGGAAAGGTAAGCACACTGCCAAAAAAATGGGTAGGTCATGCAGCAGATTATCCTGAGTGCCATTACACAACATATGCGAGACAAACGCGATCGGGCCCAGCCAACAACCTGGATTTATGAAAGGCATGTCCTGCTTGAGCAGCCTGATTTCCTTCTGTGACAAAGGTGACCCACTTAGCAGATGAGGGAAAGGCTGGTTTATCTAGACTTTAGTAAAGCCTTTGACACCATTTCCCACAGCATTCTCCTGGAGAAACTGGCTGCTCATGGCTTGGACAGGTGCACTCTTTGCTGGGTGAGAAATGTGCTATATGACCAAGCCCAGAGAGTGGTGGTGAATGGAGTTACATCCAGCTGCCAGAAGGTGACAAGGCATGTCTGCCAGGGCACAGTATTTGGGCTAGTTCTATTTAATATCTTTACTGACAACCTGGACGAGGGGATTGAGTGCACCCTCAGCAAGTTCACAGACAACACCAAGTTAGGTGGGAGCGTTGATCTGCGGGAGGGCAGGAAGGCTCTACAGAGAGATCTGAACAGGCTGGACTGGTGGGCTGAGGCCAACTGCATGAGGTTCAACAAGACCAAGTGCTGGGTCCTGCACTTGGATCGCAGTGACCCCATGGAGCACTGCAGCCTGGGGGAAGAGTGACTGGAAAGCTGCCCAGCAGAAAAGGACCTGGAGGTGCTGGTTGGCAGCAGGCTGTGTGCCAGGAAGTCCGGTGGCATCCTGACTTGTCTTAGAAATAGTGTGGCTAACAGGACCAGGGAAGTGATTTGTCCTGCTGTAGTCAGAACTGATGAGGCCGCATCTCAAGTACTGTGTCCAGTTATGGGCTGTCCTTTCAAAAAGGACATTGAGGTGCTGGAGTGTGTCCAGAGAAGTGCAACAAAGCTGGTGGGGGGTCTGGAGCCAAAGTCTTATGAGGATCAGCTGAGGGAGCTGAAGGTGTTTAGCCTGGAGAAAAGGATGCCTGGGGGGACCTTGTTGCTCTCTACAGCTCCCTGAAAGGAGGCTTTAGTGAGACAGGTGTTGATCTCTTCTGCCATGTCTCAAGTGCGAGGATGAGAGGAAATGGCCTTAAGTTGTGCCAGGGGAGGTTCAGATTAGATATTGGAAAAAAGCTTTCACTGAAAGTGTGGTTAGGCATTGGAATAAGTTGCCGAGGGAAGTAGTGGAGTCCCTGTCTCTGGTAGTGTTAAAGAGGCATCTGGATGTGACACTTGAGGCTATGGTTTAAGGGTGATTATGGAGGTGCTGGGTTGACAGTTTGACTAGATAATCTTTAACGTCTCTTCCAATCTTAATGATCCTGGGATTCGGTGAAATTAAAATGTTTCTGTATATACAAATTTAACCAATATAATTTGAACTGTGAAGCATTAGTGTCATTGTAACTAGATGAGTAATTATTTCATTAGACTGTTAAGATTTCAGTTAGACTCACAGTAAGCTTATGGCTTTGTATATATGGTTTGTTCCCTTTGTCCTTAACTTTTCAAGTTTATCAGACTGATGGGAATTCAAGCAGTCTATAATATAACCTAAATGCAATGATGTGGTAGCAAGGGTTAGGAAACTGTCAAGAGTTGTGTATCCTTGACTGATACAGCAAAAGTATCTTGGGATGATTTGCCATGAAGTGGTACATACCCACCTTTTGTGGATATGTTAGCTGGAGCAGATGAATCTGTTTCCAGGCAGAAAAGGGGAAAGCTGAACTCAAGGAGGGAGTGTGGTTATGTCACGAGTTGATCTCATCCTAGAGAGGCAAGCTGTATGATTTTTTCAAGTCTTTAGGAAAACACAGCTTACACGCTTCTCCAGATGACACTACTGGATTTGGCTTTCATGCACTTGACCCAAATATAGTGAATATGTGGTTTAATTTATGAGATATTATTTAAGGGTGGTTCAAGCAGTCCATATCCTCTGATAACAGTATCTACCATCTTTCAAGAAAACCTTTAAGTACTTCTAGAGTCAATCTGGTGAAGTCGTCTGCTCTTGAGGCTTCTTAGAAAGAAGGGAGAAACCTATTACATTTAGAGCTTATTTACTTTGTCATGCAGTGTGTACAGTGATTTGGGTCATTACATTTCAGAAGTTGTACCAAGACAGCTTAGCTTGGGAGCAGATCTGTGAAGGAGAAGACCTGTGATGGTATTTAAAGGAGAGTATCAAAGACAGAGGAAATTAAGCTGTTACCGTGTTGTTTTAAAAGACGGGAGAACAAGCCACACCAATATTAAAAGGAAATACTGTAAGCTGTATACATAGGCTGTTTCCTCTGAGGCCAAAATGCAATCCCTACAATTCAAATTGCTCTTCATATCTGTGAAGGACAGATTTAGACCCACGAGAGAAAGAAAAGCTGTGAAGAAGAGGAGGAGGGCTAACAGCTTACTTCTTGGCTGTTAACATCGAATAATTAAGCACTAACAGCCAAAAGGAAAGCTGTTGTTTTCCTAGTCCAAATATCCAGCCAGGAATAAAACATTAGCAGTAATACAAATTATGTCTTTCATTTTCTTTTCATAAAACAAATGACTAAGTTAAACAACATATACTTTGGATACATGGAATATAAGTGCATTTCATATAGACAGAATTGTAATTTCTGAAATTTGTGCTTTGCATTTCATAGGTAAACTGAACATTACTTAGTGTGCTGAGTTTTTTCCCTTAAAATTTGTTGTGCATCTGTGGAAATTAAGGCTAGTATCTGGAATGCTAAAGCTTTAAACCATGACTACTTTATGGTAAATAAGCCCCTAAAGGGCTTGTGTATACAAAATCTTACCTATTTTGGTTTTGTTTTTTCTAGCTATGTTATTTGGTTCAAAAATTTCATTATTTACTAATGTTGTCCTGCTTCCAAAAAGTGAGTCCTCAATCTGTGGTTTGACTGATGGAGGGTCTTAAGGTGTTGTGGCATTAGGCTCTGACCCCTGCTACTTTTGTAGTCTTCTCAACCTGTAGCTTAAGCTTACCAGAGAGGAGAATAAAACAAGTTATTTTACTGGTAGCTTTTATGTGCCTAAAGCAAGGATTGTAAAAATTTGAGTGAAACAGAGACACCACATTCATGATTTAAGAGTACAACCCATACCCATTCACACGTTTTATACTGTAAGAAAACTCAGAAGAGAAAAAAAAAAAAAAACTAAGAAAAAAAGACATATGAAATGAAGGAGATATGGCACTTAGAATCCAGCATGTCTGACAGAAGAAATAGCCCCCAGAGCCAGAAAATTGTCATCAGGTAGCAATGATATCAGTCTAGAGCTCCTTCCAGCTTTGGATCACGAGGCCCATCATCAGAGCTCCCTGTATACAGCACCCCTTCACAGTCACTCATCAATCAAGCAACTCTGAAAATAAAGACCACATGTCATCAGATTTGTGGAATTCTTCTCTTCCTGTTTATGCAAGAACTGCCAGATCACTTATGTTCTGCACCAGCTTTCTGTCCTCAGAGAGGTGGGTGATTTTCTTTTCTTAGTGTCAATGTAGATAAGTCCTTTCACTTCTGGTGTGAAAATTAAATGTTGTTGTTATAAGAAGCTTTCATACTGCATGGGATACTGGGGACTTGGTAGGAATGCAAAGGTAATTGCTTTGAAAGGCTTTTTATTCACCTCTGTAAAAATCCTCTGCCACCAAGGATAAGGAGGAATAGAAGGATGGATCCAGAATACCCCGTTTGCCTAGGAAAAGCCTTCATGCTTTTTTGTATTGGTTGGATTCAAGTGCCGGAACTGGCAAAGATGCAGTGTGTGATTGTGTGAAGGCCACAGGAGCAGTAGAGAGGCTGTTGACCTGCATTAGCTCTTGAAGCATTACTGGAGATTGTGATATCAGCTGGCCTGGGCCAAAGCTGTGCTAGAAACCATGCTCATGCTTTGATGGTAAGGCTGATTGCTTGTCGAAGCTCAGGCCTGTGCCCACACCCTGTTCAGTTTACTTGGATAGGTGCAGCAGGTATGGGACAGAACAGTCCTATTTCAGTGAGTTGTCCCCTGTGTGTAGCACACTACAGCTCAAGCTACATCTTCAAAGGTGCTATAAGAAGTAGAGATCACTCCTTGTAGTAACCATCACTCCTTTCTCTAATAAAGTTGCATGAATAAGGAAAAGGTTGAAATTTATATTAACAACATTCAAAAAATGCCAGTACTTTTGCTGGCAGTTTTCCCAGCAGACCATATGTCAACCTTTCTGGTCAACGTGAAATCCAGTTAACTGCTACAGAATTAGTGTCTCACCTCAGATATATCACCCTATGCTTTGCTCTCTCACTGATGCCACCCTGCTATCCTTTCCAAGTGGCTTCAGGCTCGCTTTGTGTGACCTTTTGCTTGAGGCTATCTCCAATGTGTGTTCTCTGAGAAACCATCATGGGCATGCAAAGCACAGTCTGTCTGCATGTCCCCCAAAGCCAGGATTTCATTTGTTCCTCTGCATTGCCAAGGCTAGGGCCCTGTTTTTCCAGTGTTGCTTGTCCAACCTTAAAATATTCTTTGCAAAGCCTTTTTTTTCTTTAATTCTAGGTTTCTTTCTTTGATTATCAGAGTAACATCCCCTTCCTCTTTCACATCTGTCTGTGTTTTCATTTTCTTAACTCACAAGACAAATTTCAGAGGGGTCTCTACCTTCCTGGCCCCTGAGGAGAACCTGATGCCTGTTCTTTGCTGGTCTTCGATCCGTATGCTGAAGAGGAAGGCTTTGTATATTTTTCAGTGTTCTCCCATAGCATTAATTCTTTATATCCAATATGAATTATTGGCAGATTAACAGCAATCTGGAAAAACAGATGGTGCTTTCCAGACCTCCCTCCTCCTTCCCTGTCATGGTTGAAAGGAAACTAACATTAATTCAGCCCCAACCTTCAGTCAGAGCACAGGCCTACTCAGTGTGCCAGGCTGCCAGATATTTACGTGTAGCTTCATCTCATGTACGTACATCCTATCGCTTCTGGATATAGAAAGAAACCTCTAATATATATCAGTGTTTTTATACTGTTCCAAAATTTTATCTATAGTTAGATGGAAATATAAAACCATCACTTAACTATGTCCATGTATAATCACATAACTATGTGTCAGTGGCTCTGCATTTGTGCTCCTAAGTATGTGGATGTGTATACACAGAAATACATATGTATATATGTGCATACATGATACATCAGGTGTTTACTTCCTAAATCCCTGGGGCATCAATATTGACATGTTTCTCTGTGGATAGTCTAAAATTTACATCTGATTGAAATTTGTTAGCGTGGCTTGGAATGGCAAATGTCCACCAGCTACTGATTAATCACAGACATCTTCCCTGACTAGAAACAGATCCTTGTATCACTTTCTCTGCACAGTTGCACTATGTCCTGTCTTTATGCTTGTATTGTTTGGCAGTTTTGCAGTCTTCCTCTGCTGGACGATGTTCTTCAAAGATGTCTTGTCAAGCAAATTCAGCATACTGGTTGTATATGTGACCTTTCCTGTACCACCAGTGTTGTTTGTCACCAATTGTACTCTTAATAATGGATAAGAAGTAGTTTGGATGTGCACTAATACACCTCAAGCTCTTTCTTCAACCTTCTTCCAGGAAAACATTAATTGTTTTTAACAATTCTTTAATTTCACAGGAGATAAGAGTAGTATGAAATGCACTAAACCCAGCAGAAAGTGGTAGCAAATAATATATACACATGCCAGGCAGAGGTTTCAGTCTGAGACATATAACCTCCTTTGGGCTGGTGCTTTCCTCTTGTCTTCAGTAGGCCATTTTTTGACCATCTTTTCTCCCAGCCTAATATTAATGAAATCAGTCACCACAGACAGTGAAATTGTTTCTTCTTCATTCTTTATCATTTTGTATATTTGTAGTCTATGCTGTTCCCTACTGTGTTACCTGTAAGAAAGGTTTTGATGGAAACCTTTTCAAGACAGAAGGGATCCAACAGCACTGGTTAATGAAGCCTGTGGTACCTTCTTGCATTCTGCACTTCTGCACCACTTACAATATGTATTTTTTCAGGTTTTTATGAAGAATAGTGTTAAGTCACTTGGTCACAGCTCCCTTACATTGAATGGCAATGGATATATAACATCAATGAGTACAGCATCTTTGATGGAAAGCACTGCTGGGATGTGTTGGAATTTTGTGAGGTTTTGTTGTGGTTTACTTTGGATTTGTTTCTCTGTTTCATTTGTGACATTCTGGATGTTTGGGAAGTATCAAGTGTCCTCCTGGCAAATCTTAAAAAATAACTGTGTCCAAGTGATGTCTCACTTAAGGTCAAGCACATTAATGTAAAGTTTACCAGGAGAACTTGGAGCCCTGTAATGGAAAGCAAAATTTATTTATTACTAGTGGCTTCTGGTGTCATTTCAGACTGTTTCATGCTCGTCATATAAACAACCTCTTACATTTACTCAGCTATATACTTACACTCCAAAAGGAGTAGCATATGGTGTGAAAACCAGATGCCCCTGCCCACATAAAAGCTCTATACATTTGTTTGAATGTAGTCAGGAAACAGTCACGATCTTCTTCCCACTCTCAGAGGAGTCAGCTGAATGCAGCCAAGACCCTGTTTAGCTCTCTGTGACTGCTGGTGTTGCCTAGGCTCTCCTGGGGGATAATGGGATGGATTGTCTTGTCTCATGGGAGCATTTCACCATGCTTCTCTGAACTTCCTATGCTTTATGAGTTCTCTCTACTGACATAGTTTTCCTCTTCCCCTAAAAGGCTGTCTGGATTCCTCCACACAAACTTATTAACCCGTCCCTCTCTCACCTCTAGCTCTGGGTCTCATTCTTTGTGTCCATGGAGCAGTTAGCATCATCAGGGACCTCCTTCCCAATTGTACTCTATATACAGCGTTGGCCTCTGCTTCCAGAAGCCAAGTTCGCATCCTACCTAAAAGCTGTCTTTAATTCCCCATCTTTTTAAATCAGTACTCAAAATGAGAACCCATCACAAAGCCTGTAATAAGTCACAGATTTCAATTCTGTTGCATCTTTACTTCTGACCACTTTGTTCGGAGGTCAGTATTTGTGTCAGCCACTAATTTTTCATAGGCTCCTTTCATCTGCCTTGCTCCTGCAGTTGTCTGGCATGTGCAATTGTAACAGAACATGATGCTCTGAATGCTAACACGGGTCCCTTCCATGTGGCATAAAATCTTTAGCATGCTTTGTCATGAGATAATGGGTTTGTCAGTGTGCAGTGGTCTGGTTCTGTGCTCTGCCAGTGACCTGCCATGCGGGGGCAGAACAGCTCCACCTTGGAACATGAAATTAGTTCTCCCAAAGAGCCGGTGACTGCAGCTCCTCTCTCCACAGGAGCAGATATTCCACTGAGGAAACCTGCAGGATTAACTGAGTTGCCTGAAAGACCTTTAGGTTCATGAGAGTCTCATCAGTCTTGTGTTGTTCTTCTTCACATTTGGAATAGCTGATTTGGCTGCTCTTAGTGTAGTCCCAAGTCATAGGAAACCCACAGTCATGAGAAATTTCGTATCTTCTTCTGCACCTGAGTTGTCAAACAAGCCAAATTCAGCTCCAGATATTTAGTGAGGATCAGAATGAGCCAACAGTACACATGACTCTTGTGTGCTGGAAGCATCATTATGTAGTCTGGGTCAAGTGTGACACGAGTAGGAATTGCATGTGCAGAAGAACTGCAAGGCATGCAGCGATGGTCTCCAGTGTAAGGACCTCTGCATCTCCCATGCAGACTCCAGTTGTAAGATATGCAGAGGCACAGCTTTCTGGCAGGACCTATATTATTTTAATATTCTACTTTTTTTGAGATTTCTGGGCATGGACAGTAAATCTTCAAAGACATTGATTCTATTTTTAATGATGCTATTCTGAAAGTCTTCCCTGCAGAAACTGCAAATACTATTTTAAAAATTCTCTACAGCTCTAAGTCATATGAATCACAAAAAAGGGGTTATATCTTCCTTTTTAGAATTAAAAAGAATTTCTTTCTCTCTTCTGTGCTCTCCCAGAAAAACTGATGGGTTCATTCTTTCATTCAGGCTAAAAGGTGTTGTTGAAGGCCCTTTGATATGTTTTTCTCATGTACATGAGATAATGCAAGTAATGAATGGACAGTACTGTACCTGATGTTTGACTTCAAAATACCATTTAATACTGGGCTCAGACTGTCATTTCTGTCTTGGTGAAGCTGCACTTACTTCATGCCACTTGATTCTTCTTTGTTGCATGTGACTTGCCAATAAAGGCCAGAATTCAAGCAAAGAATCTTTTTAGTTTTAATCTTTTATTAAAAAAAAGAGGCTTATATGGGCATGGAGGCAAGGACCCCTTCTCTCTCCTCCACTTCCACTTAACTAGGAGCTTCCCTTTAGAACTGAGTAACAGTAAATTTCTGGTAACACCTGAATTTCCTGCTCTGGGAAAACTTCCCATTGAAATTGGTGAAAACTGCTAAAAAACTTTTTTCCAAAACCTGCAAGAAGTAGTGCAAAGCCTTTAAAAAAAATCTGAGTAAAATCCAATTCTTTAAATCCCTGATGGAAGAAATCTTATTACCTTCAACACTATTATATACAGGACAAAGCCTGTAAGGCTTTGCGGAGAGATTGAAAAAGGCAAATAAATGACAGCACTTGAAATTACCTGTAATTATCAGTGACACTGGGTCAGCATCATTGCAATGAGAGTCTCACAGAGTGGTGATTCTGACTGGTTTGGGACTTAGACAAAACTGAAAACAAAACGTGACCTCCACAATCAGTATTAACGTATCTCTGGAGCATTTAAGCATCTGAATTCACAATCCACAGTGTAACTGCTTTCATCTTTTGAAGAGCAGTTAAATTCTGAAGGGTCCCAAGCGTTTTCCTGGTCAAAATCACCTCTCCTTTCCCATTCATATTTACTCAGGTCTCTCTCTTCTCTGTCACCATCACACAATGTCTCTTCAGCAGCTATATCAACTGCTTATATGGAAAAGTAATAATAGGAAGGCGTTTAATGAATTTTAAGCTGACTTTAATGTAATTTAGCAGCTGGAAACAAGGAGAAGAGCCAGCACAGTGTGACCTGCCAGCTCTCTATGGATTGTCAGTGGTCAATGTAGCACATATTTCAGCACTGCTCTCCAGGGTATGCTGGCAATGTTTCTTTTCTCCAGCTACATTCCTGATTTCAATTAAATCAGCATCTGAAGTACTCTTTCTGATATAGTTAGTGCCTTCCAATAAATGCTTCTGGCTTTGTTTCTCCCCAGACGCTGTCCTTCCTCACACTTCTTTTCTCAGTGAGTGAAGCAGACATCACCTGAAAAGCGAAGATGATTTTTTTAGAGAAACTAGAAGTCTTGTCTTGAGAAAGCAGGAAAGAAAAAATAGTCCTTTGGTTACAGAGCCATAATTCCTTCGTTCCTGGGGAACGTCTCCAAATCTTTCTTTTGTTCTCTCCATGTTACTATTTCAATATTAGATCTGGAATGTTGTTGGTTTTTTTACTCTATCTATAACTGTAAAGGAATTTCCACCATAAAGCCACTCATCAAACTATACAGCTGAAGTTTTTAGTTTGCAGGGACCAAATGTACCTTGAAGTTCTTTTCTCTTTATTTTCCACTAAGTATATGAATCAAATTGTTAACACATTGACCCAATGCCTTTGAGGCATTATAAGGCTTTTAATGACAGCCTACAATTAGTATTATATGGTTTCTTTTGAAGGAGGCTTGCAACAGGTGTCTTAGCTTTCTGCTCCTTGCTTCCGTCCCCTCCAGTTCAATGAAAATATGCAGTTTAACACCTTTTATTAAGATTTCCCTTGCTTCCAGTTCAGATGTATCTGTGCTAGGATATGAGAGGAAACTGCAGTTATATACTAAGCTGGACAAAGGACTATGTTGGCCTTCACTTTTGCAAAACTTTATTTTGATACGAATTCATTTTTTCAGTTTTCAGCTGTTTTGACCTTTAAAAAAAATCACAAAAACAGCTAACCACAAAACCCCTCTGTGACATTACTGTGATGAGCTCCACAAGCAGCTCTTTGTGGTGGCCCTACTACTGAAATACAGAACAGCACAGAGAGTTGTACTGGTGACATCTGGAGCCATTCAGCTTCAGAGCTTTGCAGAAACCATCCCAAAGAAGACGGTGACCTTCTGACAGTTTCCTTTGCTTGCTATGGAAGGGTCTTTGCAATGACTTCAGTCAGGCTCATTTGGCCAGATAGCAGTATAATCCTTCATTGCTTGTTGACACTCTCAATTTGCCTGTTTGGGTTGATGACCTACAGTGATAACCCAAGGCTGGGTGCAGCAGATAGCTGTAGTTCTAGGGATTTGACTGCTGATGACCACCATGTCTCCAAAGGCATTCCATCAATTGCAGATTGTACTAGCTGAACATTTAAGGTAGGGTGAGGACACCTGTACCTCCCAGACTTTACAGATTTGTGTGTTGGATGAATCCTAAATGCCGGCAGCTGTTCTGCTTACAGCTGTGCATTGGGCTATTCACAGCCATATGGCAAAGGTTGCTCAGGGTTTTTAGCACTGTAAACCTAACAAAGTGTTGCTACCTCCAAAGTGAGATGCTGGGGTAGGACCCATGCTGTGGGAAAAGAGAAGGGAGGAAAAGGAGCTGGCTCAGAGAGAGCGCAGAGAGCCTGGGGAATGCAACTTGTTGCCACTGTTAATTGGGATAAGAGTGAAGACCTCAATTGAAACCCCTGACTCCATCCCCTCACTGGAGTCAGCAGCTGTATTGGCATGGCTCTCTGTAGCTCCAGTGTATTCAGAGCAGGCATCAGGGCTGTGGTCTTTTGTCAGTCTGCTGCCCAAGGCAGCTGCATCCTCTCTGCTTAAGATTGGCCCTGCTGTGCTTGGAAGTTGAAGGCAAGCAGGCAGAGATGCCTCAGTCCCCAAAGACAAGGTATGTAAAGGCCACTGAGCTCTGACCTATCATTTATATCCCTTCACTGCACTTTCCTGGATAATTTCACAAGCTGTAAAGACTCAGGCTGCAGATAAACAACATTTAAGTTGGGACACTTGCTGACTATCCCTTCCCAGTTACACCTTCTTGTTGCTTCTCTTGTGGTGTCTCTGGCACTCCTACATAGAATCAGGAGATCAGAAAACTGACCGTGTAACAGAAGTGAACCCAAGAGCAATAGTATGACACTTGTCTGAAAAAACCCCAAACAAAAAACCAAAACCCCAAACCATAATATTTCCGTTCCCTTTGTCCTTTTGAAATTGGCCCTCTTTCCCCCCTGACATTTCCCTTAAGCATCAGTAGCTTGTTGACAAATTGAATGATTGTTATAATTAGTACCTATAGCTGGAAAAGAGCTCGATGCTTTCAAAAAATCCTTGTGATTCTGATAGTTATGCATGCACATACGAGTTCCCTGGGAGATTAAAAATTCCACATGCAAATTTTGAGAACAATTGATTTCAAAGTCTGTAAACACGTATGTACTTATGCTATCTTGTACTATTACTCAGTCTTGATATATTCAGTTAATAGATGGGTTATTTTCTAAACTATATACTAAATTGTGAGCATCATGTTCTAAAAGTAGTTCTTATTAATATGAAAAAAAGAGAATGTTTGACTAAGCCTGAGGGTTCCTAAGGAGTGGTGTCTAATTGTCAGGTCTATAAGAGCCTAAAAACACCGCTCAGAGCCCAGAGCTGAGGTGTGAAACACATCACTAAGTGCTGGGGAATTCGTAGTTACTTGCAGACCACAATGTGAGTGGGCAGACTTATGAGCCTTTCTGAAGGGAGGCATGATGCTTTGATGTGCCCAGTAATGACATTATGATTTCTAATTGATGTAAGCAGTAAAGAGAGAGTGCCTCATGGCATGGAAAAAGAGACTGGCAGATACTACTAGTCGTTTGTTGTGCTTTGGTAAGAGATTGTCCAAGTGAACATCTCTCCATTCAATCACATTTTCCACTGGAAATTCCTCTTTCCTTCACATATCTTTTAACATATGAGACTCTCTGTGGGCTCATTTGAATACGTTGCCACACAGGTACATCAGATGAAACCACAGGCTGTAGCCTCAAAAGGAGCGGAAATACTATTTTAGAGATCTTGTCTCTCTGTGAGAGTCAGGCTGGCACTCTCTGTTGCTTTCCTGCTTTTACAGGTACTGCCCTAGAACAAACTTTAAGGATTTAAAAAACCCAAGTAAATAAATAAAAATCACTTTCAAGGCCCAAAAATGTGCAACCCAAAATTTGCTGTGGTGGTGCTGTAGCTTCTGAAAATTCAAGGTAGTTTTATGAAACCCTGCATGCAAGAGGTTGGACCAATATTTAAAGCCTGAGGTGCGACATATGTCTAATTACTGTATCTGTCTCTGCATAACGGTGCCAGCTCTGTGTGAGCAATTGGGGCAGGAGATGGTGTCTAAAATCCCCTTTCAGACATCACACAGGTGAGGAATCAGTGACAGTGTGGGAAACATGACTCACATCAGTAGTGATTGTTGAGATTAGACTAGAGAACAAACCTTCCAGCTACAGCGCTGGATGATGACAGAGGGATCTCTATGGCATTTGGCTCTGTTGTTTGCCAGCTTAATAAATCACCTTTTGGGGCTTCCACCTATAAAATGCTGGGTAGGAAAGTGGGACAACACTATTCATCTTGGCAAGAGTAATGAAGAAGAGCTCTGCACAGAAGCCACCTGCTTACCAGAACTGTATCCCTGATTATTATTCCTCACGGTGAAGAGTAAGGAGAAAAAGTGAGGTGAAAAGATGCTTGGTTTAGGCAATAAAGTGAGAAAAGAGAGCTTACCAGAGATACAGATGAGAGTCAGTAATGGCTGTGACAGTGAATTCTTTCATCATGTTTGCTTTAGTGTTGCTTCTTGAAGAACTGTGTTTTAATAGACTTTTTACAGTGGGGAAACCAATTGCAACTTGGCAAAAAATATGAACTGTACCGTAGTTACATCTTGGAAGCTTGTAAGAAGTGAATTAAAATCTCACTGTTGTTTTACTGCTTCTTGGGTCTGAGAAATGCCCTTCATAAAAATAATGATCCAGGACATGACAGTTCAGCTGGATGGGTCATTACTGGCTCAATAAGAACTTTCTCTGAAGCTGACAAATGCCCTCTCCTGTCCCTAACTCAGGTCAGGGGAGAAGAGTTGGAACGGGAGGGGAAGGTGAGCATGGGAGGATGGGTACAAGAAGAGGCATCACTTTATGAACCTGCAGGCCTTATGGTCTGTGCCCTCCTAGATCTTGAAATGCACACCTGCCAGCAGCACAGGATAGGGAGAAGTCAGCATGGAGCACCTGCTTTCGCCCTCTGGAGACCACAGAATTGTTAACTCCTTTGAATATTCTTTGGGGGCATTAATTTCTGTTCAACAATAGCCAATAGGGCATTCTGTTGGAAGATTAGCACAGAAACTTTGGTGTCTTTATCTGGTTTTGTCCTCTTAGGTCTCATAGAAAGGACTGTAGGATGTAATCAGTGTAAGTAAAGGATATTTTTAAATTAACTTTTGGCTTCAGTAAAACATTGGCATAATTATTGCACATAATTTTGTAATGAATTTTCAAGTAAAAGTAGTATAATTACGGTCTATTCGCTCTTCTTGATCACCTACAGGTCTATCTCCCATTAATTTGAATGTATTCAAAATTAACTGGTTTTCCTGTTCCTAATAATGATAAATGACTACAACTAGATCACAGATTTTTCCTTACATTTGTAAATGATGCTAAATCATTCTGCGTCTTTCAAGGCATGTTCATATTTTTTGAATTTGAAGAATTGCAAATTATGAGTACTGGGAACCTGTTACTGCTCTTTTCCTGCCCCCCAACACTTACCACAATTATATTATGTATCACTTTTTAAAGGATAATTGTTACACTAATACCAGGGAGAACAGGAATTCAAGTGTATGGAATACAAATGTAGAACGAAAGCTTAACCCTAAAGAGCTGAAATACTAGATAATAAGATTATAGGAAGAGGTGATGAAGAAAAGATGGAGAAAAAGGTGAAAACAGAGCAGTAATATTTTTTTGTAACACTGTCTTACACAAAATGCTTGATATGAAGACTTCTGATGGGAGGTCGTGTGAAACATATATGAAATATTCTGTTAGATCCTAACTGGAGTGCTCTCATGACTGAGCACGGGCTGTTTAGGGAAGATCAGTGGGATTGCTGTGCCCTCTGTAAAGGTGCTCCATGAGTTAGCAGAGCTCTAGCAGAAATCCAAGGATGTGTCTGCCAAGAGTCAAGGTCTAAGGGCAGAGTGCCACCAAAGATACTGTGATGGGGTCTGACCAAAATGACCTGATGAGATTCATCTGACAGTACTGAAAGTGTTACCTCCTGTCTATCACATGTGAAAAATCAGGGTGATCTGCAGAAGTCCATAAAGACTGGAAAAAGGCTAAGGGCTAAAACTCCTGTCTTTCGTAAAGGCAGAAAGGAGAATCCAGGGAACAAAATGATTGTTATTGTCACCTCAGTCACTGAAAAAGAACATCATCTTGAAATTCTTTTTCAAACATAGCAAAGACAAGAAGGCAGTGGCCTATATGAGGAGGCAGATGGCACCGTTAGCAAATTTACAGACTGTGTTAAGTGGGGGGGCGTGATTGACACACAGAATGGCAGAGCTTTAGTCCAGAAGAATCATCAGAAAGTTGAAGACTGGGACAACAGAAATTTCATAAGATTAAGCAAGAAGAAATTCAAGTTTCTGCACTCAGGGCAGAATAACTCCTGCACTGGTACAAAGTGGATACTGGCTAACCAGCAGCCTGGATGGAAAGGACCTCAAGGTTATGGTAGATTGTTTGATTCATATATGGCTGAGCCATCATTCATTGTAAAGTAAGCTACCCACTGGTCTAGAAGGAGCATACCCAGCAGGTCAAGCAAAGCTGTTTTCTCATCCACTTTTACTTGGCACTGGTGAGGCTATACCTGGAATCATGTATCCCACTGTACTGGCCCTCCTTCCTCCCATCCCTGTTCAAAGAAGGCTGTGAAGAAGCTAGAGAGGGCCCAGAATAGGGTTGCCGGGATAGCAAAGGACCAAGAGCACATGCAGAGTTCAAGGGATTAGTCCGGTGAAGATGAGGCTGTAGGATTATCTTAGCAATAGCCCACAGCAACTGGAGAGAGAACAGCAAAGACAATCGAGCTAAACTCTGCCATTTAGTGGCAGATAATATGACAAGGAGCAACAGCCAAGAACTGCAGTTGGAAGGTTCAGGTTGGATGGTTGGGAAAACCCATGAGAGAGGTACTGTAACCCTGGAACATGTTACTGAGACCGACTGTGCAATTTCTACCATAGGAGATTTTCAAGGGTTGGCCACACAAACCACAGCTTGATGGGAGCTAGTGTGGGGGATACCCACAGTATCAAGGAGGAGGGTAGATTAATTGATTTCCACAGGTCCCTTTCAAACAACTTCTCTATGATTTTCTATCATAAACATCATCTGTAAGTAGTAGGAGATACTTGTGAGATTGCACAGATGCAAAGCCAAGTATTATCAAGATGAGACAGACTGGCTTCTGGGTCAGGGCAAGAGCAAATATCTCTAGGAATGTTTTTAATGATGTTGTGTCTTTCTTTTACATGTGTCCTGTCAAAGGAATGGTCATATTTTTTCTCCCTTCAGGAAATGTTTCCTGAAGCATTGCTCTTTCTGTTCCTGATAGACACTGAGAAGAGGGTTCATTCTGTTTCCCAGTATTAGTCTGCATATGGTCCTGTGCAGGGACCATAAGGGTGGGACTCAATGGTCTGTGTGGGTCCCTTCCATTTCAGCATATTCTGTGATTCTGTATGATTCTGTGGTTCTATGATCTTGTCTGTCTACAGGTTCTTCTCATGCTTCTTCAGGGAGTTTGAAGTCACTTCTGCTGAACTTTTCTTCGTTATGCTCTTGTAATATCATTGGGTACCTGAGTCATAAACTGAAACTTTGTCTCGATTTTTTGCCTTTGAGTGTTTTCATTGGGTTTGGTTGTGTTTTGTTGCTTTTATTGGTTTTAACAACCTTTGTCCTAAGATCATGCAACTTCATTGAGCATAACTTATAAAAGTCTAACTTGCTTCAGTTTCCTTCATCCCAGGGAGTACACAGTTCCTGTCCTTCAATAAAAAGAAGACAACAAGAGAAACAAAACCAAGCCATTTTTTTAAGCAAAAAACCAACTTGCTTCAGCTAATGTGTTGCTCCTCTGAGCTCTCATAGGAGAGCAGGCTGTAGTGGAGCTACCAGAATTGTACATTTTTTGAGGGCTGTGAGAGAGGAGGAGCATGAAAGTAGGTGCAGAATAGCCGTCAAACTCACTGAGTATTTATAAATATACCCTCTTCATTTCAACATAAACCTGAGGCAGTTCAATAAAGTTGCAAGTGCCAGCTCAGCTGAAACTGGGCTTTGGCCTCCCTAGTCTCCAGACAGTACCTTTTGCAAAGGAGTGTGTGGGGGACTTTCTCAGGCTTTCCAGTTGCGTTGGTTCTGTCTTGTATTAGTAGTCACTGAACCACAGAAAGACTGACGACTTCCTTCATATTCTTGTTGTGAATCAGGCAGAGCTGGGACCTGTCTTTGGTTCTTTCACATGTGATGTGAATTTCCTGGCATTCTTTTCTTCCTAGTTTTGACCAAAATTTATGGCCCTCCTCTTTGATACTGTCTTATTTTCCCTCAAACTTTGTATTTGACTAAGTAACATTTTCTAACAATAGCATTCAACAGATAATTTGCCATCAACATTCCTGAAGACAACAAAGAAACTGCAATGTAGGGTATCCTCTTCAAGAGATCCAAAGGTGTGTGATTTCAGCTCTTAATTTTACAGTAACTTCTTGAAGCATACTGACCTCTCAAATGTCCTTTAGAGTTTGTTGAACTTCACCTTTAGCTCATTCTTTGTAAGCAGATTTTTTTGTAGCCACATATCTAGGAATCCTAGCAGGTTCTTTGGGTTATTTGTACAGAAAAGGAACAAAAACTATAGGAGACCCCAGACAGAATTCAAAAGGCTGAAGCAAGGAAAGACATGGAGAGTGTGTGTGCACACAAGCATAAGAGGGGAAGGATGTTGATGCAATGGTGAAATGAACACAGAAGATGGGAAAAGTTGTTCTTTGCTTTTGTTTGTCTTTCTACCTATCCTCCTTTCCCCAGTCTGCCACTGATAATAAACAACACTCTTTGAATTCAGCTTCCAAATGTTTTATACAGTTTTCTGGGACTGACTTGGACCTTTGCTGGGATTATGAATATTGTTATCTAGAATTTTCAGTTACAGTTGGTGGTTTCTGTTCCTTTGTGTCATTGTTACATTGTCTTCCTTGTTTTTTTCTTTTGTTATGTGCTTTTTCATATTTGAATGAGTGCTCCTCTCTCAAGTGCCATCTGATTCTGTCCTCTCTGATCTTTTTTTTTTTACATATTTCTCCACCTTCACTTTCTTTTGATTGGCTACAACCTGGATTATTGCTTTCCTGAATTAGTTTCTGTTAATGATTTGAAATTTTACTACCACGTTCAGCTTTTTCAGCTGCTTGTTTTGGTTTTACTTTGACAATACTTCTCCACTTTCCACTTCTATCCTGAAAGAGTCTGATCCTGTAGTGACTTCTGTGATTCAGCTACAGAACAAATATTGCCGTCAGTGATACTGAAAGCAACCGTGGTGGTATATTCAGAGGAAAAAGAACTGGTCTTAGGCAGCAACTACATGGTGGCCTCTCACTTCACTGTGTGAGACTAAGCTCAAGTATGGCAGTAAGTTCTTACCTACTCAAGCAGTCTCCCCTTGATTCCAGCAGAAAGCAGCAAGATAGAGTTTTAATTGTGTTTGGCTGCTCTTTTGAGCATGCATGTGGACCGTCAGTGGGCTTTGCACACTCCAGATTGGAAATCTCGGTTTTAGAAAAGCTGGCAGAGGAGTGCTGTAAATTTTGAACTGAAGTTGCATAAGGAGCTATTTTTGGTTCAGCATTGCTCAATACCTTTATCAACAATTTGGAAGGAAATGTATAATCGTCACATAGATGCAGATGATATAAATTGTGACCCATTAGGTGGATGCCAGTGTTTAAGACCTTCTTGCCCTGAGTTCAGTTTGTTCTGTTCAGAAGAAGGGAATTGTTCAAACCACTTCTCACATCACTCTTTTAAGGGCAAGTGGTGAATTACATAGCTTGGCATTCCCCCTAGCCCCTATCTATACTGTTCTACTGGAGATTACTGTACTTTCACACAGTGCTATTTTATGAAGGAACGGGTTGGCTTCATTTTGTAAGATCTAAGAGACTGCAGGAAGTTCACTCTCTGCAGCTGCCAGTGGGCAGCCACTGGCAGGCAGCCAGTATAGGTGGGGTTGTGGACTCTCCCTTCCCTTCCCTACTTTAAGAAATCTAGTATTGCCTGTGGCTTATCCACATGCAGGCAGAAGCAATTTTTCATGGGATCAATGCTGCAACAGTACATAGCAGAGCCAGAGGGCAGGATGCTGTTCACACTCTCTTCTTTCCCTTGCCTATTATAACACACACAGCCAAGTGTGGTTTTAGTTCAGTTTTTTCCTAGCAATTAATACCCTCTAGTTCTGGTAACCACTCACCTATAGCAGATGTGATTATGGCTGATTCCACATAGTAAATCAATATTTAATGTCAAGGTATGGATGGAAAAATGCAGAAGCAATGGAGTGTTGATCCAACAGTATAGATATAGCTCATGAATCATCTAGTTTTCATGTGGATCAAGCAGCTTAGTACATTCTCTAGGATTAGATCTTTCAGAAGATTTGCCTATGTTTGCTGTCAAGTTTTGTTTGCACAAGCAGAGATTTCTGGTGGCACAGTACCATTATCTTGACACAGCCTGGGAAATATTTGGGTGAGCTCTGCATAGACTTCTTGCACTCCCTCACATAGATTTGTAACTAGGGAATTCTCTGGTTTGGTGGGCAGTTTCAGGTAGAAGGACATCTTTAAAGGAGTTTGTTTCTTCTTTGGCAAACACAGAAAGCAATGTGTTGCTCTGAAAGAATAGTACAATCTAAGCAAATGGATGGGAATTTAAAGCCTTATGAGGGCAGAAGAGATAATTGTAATAAGACAGAGGGCCCTTCTTTTCCCCTTCCCCTTTTTATCCTTTCCCTCCTTGTAATGTCAGGCATTCCATAATAAGATGGGCAAAACATTTCTGCTCTTTTATTGCTACTCCCATCCCTTTGTTTGCTTGCAACGTCTTATCTGACGTTCAGTTACTGCCACATAAAGGAAAAGTTTGATTTCTCTTTACCTCAGTTTGACTGTGACTTTCCTAGTGTCTGCCTTTATATCTAAAAAAATGCTAAATAAGGTGTTAATGTGCATCTATACTGGGCACAAATTGAGTTTTGCTTAAGGTTAATTAAAATGGTGGCTTACCTCTAACCTAATCACTATCTTTTTCCAACTGGAAGGATGCCCAACAAATCTTTACTTTCTAAATTTTGGTCTCTCTTTTGTTTTATTTTTGCACTGCTATATAAATCCAGGTTCCACTAAAGCATTAATGTCATTTCTGTGAAGAAAATCAATCAGTAAATCAAGATCCAGCCACAGAGAAGTCAAGGTATTTGAGTGAGCTTTATAACTTTCCTGAATAATAACCATGCATCTAAATGTATATTTTAAAATAAAACATTGTGTCATGAAACGAGAATTCTCAAATGTAGTTCAGAAGCATTTTAGCATATAAAGCTGGCATTGAATCTAACTTCTTTTCAAGGTGATGAGTGCAATATCAAAATATTAATATATTTGTGTGGATAATGCAGACAGTTATTACTAGCCCATCTTTTGTTGAACTGCACAGTCACTTTGTGAATCAAATGTAAAAATTTGGTTTAGTCAGGAGATTTTGCCAAACAATGTATTAGTCGTAACTGCTTGTCATCTTGTAGTGTTTTGAAACTGTAAAACTCGTCAGACACCACATTAATCAGGACCACTTACCAAATCCCCTCTCACTGCACGCTCTGAGCAACCAGCTCATTTTTTGTCTACCTGGGTTCACACCAAACTACTCTTCAGCAGATGGTATGGTAGTTCTGGCACTGAGGAAACACTGAGAAACAAATTACCCATGAGAGAAGAGCAGATAAAAATCTTTCTGTGACATTTCCCATGCTTTCCTCACTCTTGTTTCTCTGCATACATATAGGCACACACGTGTGTTTGCATGCCCCACTCTCCGTGTCCCGTGCCCTGCTGCCAAGCTTGCTCCAAGACAAGCAGCTGGCATTTGCAGAGTCCTGCAGATGGGTCATGAGTGATACAGAAACACACAGTGCAGCTGTCTGGACCTGGCACTCAGGTGATTATTTGCTAATCAACCAGCAGCTCCATTAGAGTGGAGTTGGAGGTTTGGAGATGGTGATTAAATATACAGAAAGAGAAGCTGTTGTGTAGTTGTGGGTGAAATGTTGGGCGGTAATTGCAAGAGACGTAAGGATTGTTACTGTAACTGGGGCTGGAGCAAAAATTAAATCTATCTATTCAAACTGTTTGTCACTGAATACCCAATAGCAGTTTCCTAAAGCAGAACAAAAAACCAAACCCTCTCTGTTTTGCAGTGAGAATGAAGAGGTATCTTCATGTTTGCATTAAAAAGCTGCAGTCACCTGCGAAAATGATCAAATTTCAAACTGAATCAAATATGCAGTTTCTCACAACTGCTTGCAAAGGACGTCAGGAGTTATGTGTGAAAAGAGGAGTGAAATCTGATAACTTTGTGCTGCTCAGTTCAATTAGTTTAGCTAGCTGACCAAAATTGCAGGTATTAATTCTGCAGGTGCCAGTTGGGTCTAATCAATCTGTAGGTTTTATCTGATGCTTAGTGTAGCTCAGCTGGCCAAGCAGCAGGCTTAATGCCTAGGTCACCTGCTAGGGTATCATTTTTTGCTGTACTTTATGCAGCTTGTAATAAAACATAACTCTCTAATTCATTGTGGGTTTATATGAGCATTTTACCTATATAGAATGAGCTAAAAATCCTCAAATGATTTTATCATCAAAATACTCAAAGTGACATCCTGAGGTCATTGGTTTTGACCTCTGTAGGAATGGAATAGTGTCATTAATTTTGAGTAAAATGCTCCTGTGCTTTGGGCTGGAGTGTGTAACAGTGAGGTGAGCTGAGGGAACTGAGGGTATCTGACCCAGAGAAGAAGAGGAGAAGGGGAGATGTAATTGCTTTGCTCAACCATCTAGAACATGGATTACAAAGAAGGTAGAGCCAGACTACTATCAGAGTTGCTCAGCAAAAGAACAAGAGGCAGTGGTCACAAGGTGCAGCATGGGAAGTTCTAACTGTAGGAAGCAAATTCTTCACCAGGAGATTTAGTCAAATGCTGGAACAGGTCTCTTTGAACTACTGTAGAGTCTCCATCCACAGAGACATTGAAAGCTTGCAAGGCCACTTGCTCTGCCTTAAAGCTAGCTCTGCTTTGAGTAGGTGGTGGAAATGGAGACGTCCAAAGACCCCTTCTAGCCAAAGTCTTCCTGATGTTCCAGGTTGTACTTGGCCTTGCTCTTGTCTCTGACCTTTCAGAAGGAGATGGAGCTTGTCCTCACCTCAGAATCCTGTTAAGAAATCAGAAAGGACAGTGGAAAAGGCTTACTTTGAAAAAGAAGCTTTTAAGAAATGATTGTGGCTTTGTTAATTTACTGTTTCTAATTGAAAGCTTATGAGGAGTATGGTTTTGCTTTCTAGTGGTTAGCCAGCTGACTCATGTGCTGTCTTTTGTAAGGACCACACAGGACAAACTGCCCTGAGTTATGCTCGAGACACCTCACAGACTTCATCATATTGGGTCAGCAATAAGGGCTGTGAACAAATAACTGGTTCAAAAGCACTGTTTGGTTTAAGTTAAGTAATTCCAGAGGTTTTGCTAAATAAACAGCATTTGTCCCTTGGGTGCTTGGGAAAGCAAGAAGGCATCTTCGAAGTAGAGAGAGCCTGTGGAAGCAGAGGTTAGCTGTCCCCTCCCTGTCTTACTGAGTCCTGCCTTCAACCAGGAAGTGCAGTGTCATTGATTGGGGTGTCACTGGGACTCTCAGGAGGTTTAGCTGGCCACAAAGGAGACAAGTCTTGAGGGACAGAGAGGCAGTCATAGATGCATGCCTTTGAGAGCTCTGCAAGGTTGTTGGCAGAAGGAGTGGAGTAGTGTGGCATTAGACACAGTCTTAGAGAATGCTGTTTTTGCCTACTCTATAAAGATTATTTTATCACACATGTCAGGGCAAGGTGAGCTTCTGATGCTGGTTCCCCTGGCGTATCCATTGTCTGTGGTATTTTCTGTGGTGCTGCAGGTGTGTATGTGCAAAATGATGGTGCATTGGCCATTTTAACGTACTCTGACTTTTGCAAGAGAATGCATGAAGCCTAGACACTCCTGGACTCACACACAGCCTGCCTAGTGCTGGAGTCACTGCTGTCCAAGGCAATATTGTTCACAGGTTTCCTACAAACTTGCCTGTCACGACCCTGCAAATAAGCCAAATCCTGGTTCCTCTTGGGCCCTTTCAAAATTAGTGACTTAGGTATATATGGGGGAATTGCAGGATGCTTAAAAGACAGAAGAGGGGCTGCACAGTTGTACATTAACTCTGTATGCCTTGGTCAGACCTTGCTCTTCAGCTTCCTCTGCTTTGCTCACAAAGAGGAAGACAAGCCATCAACATGCCATCAACCTTCCAAAAAGCTACCTCTGTGTGAGGGCCCAGGAGCTTATGTGTTCAACTCACCTGCTTTATAGGATCTCTTCTTCCTCTTCAAACCTTTTAGAGAAAAGAGCATTTTGGCCCTTGGTGGCAATGAGATGATAGATTGAGTTACTCTTGGCCCAGCCCTGGCACACCTGCATGTGATCAGCTAGATCTGCCTATGTGTGATCATGGATAGCACTCAATAAGGTAGAACCCTTTTTTAGGACTTCATGGTGAGGTTTTAGCATGTCTGTGGTGCATTTGCCTTGAGGATGAGATGACTCAAGCACCTCCATGATGGATCCCTTCCCTCTTGAAGGGCTTTGGAGATTGACTTTAGGCCAGAGAGCACAGAGCTGGTCTTTGCCTAAGGAGGTATTTGGGGCACCTGAAGGCCTTTAACATGGACACAGGTAGGTTCCTCTACTTCAGGAAAACCTGAGTCAGGCAGTCTTAGGAGCAATCTAGCAAGGCTCTGTAGATGCGACCAACGTTGCTTTTCCTGGCTTATGTGCACAGCTATGGAAACCTCTTCTCCTATGTAATTCTTCTGCATGTTTCCAAGGCTTTTGCACCTTGCAAAAGTTTAAAGAGGTTTCTCTGCACGGGCTGATCTGCTTGGGAGGCTAGATTTGGGAGGGCTACTAGCGAGGCTCCAGCCCCTCTGCCTAACTGCTGTGCCTGCAGTCAGCCCGGGAGCTCACTAACAGCATCGGGTCCTCCCAGGGCTGAAGGAGCCACTTTCCCTGCACACATCTTCATTTAATGAGCAGTAGCTTCCCCCCATGGACAAGCCATCGGGCTGCAGCAAGCGACCATCTGCTATTCTGTGTTTGTAGGATGCCTGGCAGGGCCTCGCTTTAGATTGGTGCTTAGGCGGTATTGTAGTAAATTATAAAAGATCCTCTCTTTGATGCCTTGTGGGAGAAGGCACCGGCCCTGGTTTCCCCCCGCCTCGTTCCTTGTGTTGTGATTCGCGCAAGATGCTATAAACTGCTACCATGCTGATTTGGTAACCACTTTGCCGCAGGTATAAATTACAACCCAAGGTGCACAGCAGTGGGGGAATGAGGCCAACCATCTCTAAAGGTCAAAGGAGCATTCATCACACTGCCAAGTCTACTGTGACTTCATTGTGAAAGTCTACTGTGACTTCATTGTGACTTCGCATCAAAGTGCTGTTGTTAAAGAAACTCAAATCAATATAAAATAAATATTTTTTTTAAAAAAGCCACACTTTTCTTTTCTGCTCCTTTGTTCTGCTCAGAAATGTCTTGTTGTCCTCTAGTCTTCTTAAAAACTGTTCCTGGGTGTACAGGTTACGGATGTAAGTGTATTTAGTCAGAATCAGAGTATAAAGGGATGGGATCATTCTCAGCCAGCCTAAAATAGAAGGGAGCAGCGGTTAGAAACAATTGCTGCATCTGTGACTTCCTCAAACAGCATGGCTCTGATGTCGGATACCGGGAAAGAGGAAGGAACGGTTAGCATGCATGTTGGTTTAACCAAAGGTGCAATTTGTTCCAGCTTTCTGATTAAGTCTCTCCCCTGTAAAAAGGAAATATGAGAGGAGCAGGCAGAGTACTGTTAGAGCTCTCCAGCTGTACAGAAGTAAATGAGGAGCAGATTCTGTCACCCTCAGCTGCCTGACACCGACTGCAAGAGCACATGCTCTCAGTTCTCTCCTCATATGCCTCTGCTTTGATCTGGAGAGAGCCTGTCCCCCCCCCCAAAAAAAAAAAAAAAAAAACAAAACCAGAAACTCCTACTTAACAAGGTTAAATTACAGTTCCTAAAAAAATATATATATATGAAAGAATATAAAAGCTAAGATTATGCTATGTTTAATAACTGTATCAGGATTTTTATCTTCTGGTTTTGTTTGAATCAAAGCATTAAGTTTCCTTTGTTCAGTTTGTTACTAAGTTTGAACAGCTTACAATTGCTGGGTTCTGGGTATGCTCCATTTACCTGAGAGTGCTGATCATGAATCGGTGTCCCATTAAAATATGTTTTTTAAGTTAAAGTAGTGGTTAAGTGAGAATGTACTTAAGAAATTCTTATGAATTCTCCATTTGATCCTGCACATCCAACACACATACTCATCCCCAGTGTTTCTATTGTGTTTTATTTTGTTGTTAATTAGCCATGATCTAAGTCTGATGTTGGCCTTCTTGAGCAGCAGGTTGGACTAGGTGACTCCCAGAGGTCCCTCCCAGCTGAAGTGTCCCATGTGCCCCATGTGTCCCACCAGTGCCCCACTGGTGATGGCTGGCAGACCAAAGTGGCAGGCAGGAGGATCTGTGGTGAACCTCACTGTTACTGCTCTTGTGACCCATGCTCAGCTGATCCTCATGCGTGGTCCTCACTCATTAATACAAATGAAAGTGGGAAACCTGAAGCTTCCTCTCCATCAGTCCTATAGAGTTACATTTATAACAAAGTGCAGACAATGGTAATTTTCCTGCAGTGTTTATCAACTATGTGATTGTGTTTACATGTTTTATAGACCTGTTGTTTTGGAAGTTCAACAGAAAGGAGATCTTTCAGTATCAAAACATAAAATCTACTGACTTGTCACAAGTCTCTGTGTGATCACATTGATCTTATCCCTGCTATGTTCCTTAAGACTCGTAAATTGGCTGGGCCTTCATGACCTTCCAAACAACTGAAGCCATTCTGCAATGCCCAGACTGGAGGCAACAAAACATGGCTCCAGTTTCTAGTAGTCTGTTTTAACACACTTGCCTGGCATCACCTCTGATTCTTTTCTTTGCAGCAATCTGTGTGTCTGGATTACGCTCAATGGACAACCAGGGGACAGTGACACTGATGTAGTCACATGCTGTGAATGATATAAAAAGGGTTAAAAAAATAATTCAGTAGGAGATGGTAAAGAGAAGAAAATTGTATCAGCAGTTTGTCAAGCATCTCTGTTTTCCTCCTTCCTTCCTCTTGTCTGAGGAGCCCTGGCAAGAATTGTGTTCTCTTTTAGGCATGAAAGTAGTGCTGGCCATAGGACTGATGGACAGGCTGATGTGCTGTCAATGGAAGGGACCACTTTAATTTTGGGAATACTTGGAGCACGCATTACTGCTGCATGGAGTCTGTGCCCTAGAACTGGAATCTCACTCTTCATTCCCATGAATAGTCTTGTTTACCATCAGTCACAACTTTCTAGTGGGTTAACCAGTCATCCCCACTAGCTGTGTGCTGCCTGTTGCTTACTACCTCCTCGTGCTGTAGCATCTCTTACAGCAGCCCAAGTAGCTTTTGAGAGAGTGGATGGTAACGGCAGCAGGATTGAATGAACTCCCTACTGTGACAGGTGTTGTAAACTAACAGTTTGTAAATGCAGAAACCACAAACATGTGAAGGAATGGAAAATTTCTGGCAGTAGTTTACATGTGGGGAGTTGATATGCCTTTGCAGGAACTCTGAAGTCCCCCTGCCATGGAAGACCTGCCCTCTCCCTGGACAGGCAGAACAAGGAGCCCAAAACTGAAAACTGAGTTCTGAGGGACAGTAAGAGAGGATGAGGGATCTCAGCTTAATGGCTTCTTTTTCTTCATTTCTGTGAACACCTCTTTAAATTCAAAGCCTATTCAGCACTTGGTACAAAAGGCAAACCTAAAACTAATCATAGAAATCATAGAATCATAGAAAGGTTTGGGTTGTAAGGGACCATAAATATCATCTAGTTCCAACTCACTGCCATGGGAAGGGACACCTTCCACTAGATCAAGTTGCTCAAAGCCCCATCCAGCCTGGCATGAACACTTCCGGGGATGGGGCATCCACAGCTTCTCTGGACAACATGTTTCAATGCCTCACCACCCTCACAGTAGCAAATTTCTTCTTAATATTTAATCTAATCCTACCCTCTGTCAGTTTAAAGCCATTCCCTTTGTCCTATCACGACATGCCCTTGTATTGTCTGTCAAAAGCATTTCTGATGTACTTCTCAACATAGCGTTTAGTCACCTGTCGCTCATTTATAAACATTTTAAGTGGAGTCCTGGCTTGAATTATGTGGGGCTGCAGGCTCTATTGCCTGTGAGAGTTACAGATGGAGAACCATGACCTTTTGATGAAAATGAAATTGAGATATTTTTATTTAAACTGGGCCATCATTTATCCAAGATAAAAGCTACTCATCCACAAATTTGGAAGCTTCTGTACTATCAGACTTGCAGTCTGTAATAATGACTTCTCCATTCTCCTATGTATGATTTTAAAAAGTTACCTGAATTTTTCTACCGATGTGAAGCTTCAGTTTCGTAACTCAAAGACAGTGTAACATGCTATCATGTGATGTTATAATTATCAAAAAATCATGCATAAGGTTGAGAGAAATGTGCTGAGTGAACTGGGACTTCAGGCACACGGCCTTAAGGCTGAAGGAGATTAATCCTTTTGGCATCACACAGAGCCAGTATTATGTTCATGCTGTGGTAGGGATTTCTTTTTCCATAGACCTCCTGATTGTAAAAGGGGATTCCAAAACTCACATGCAAGCAGCAAATGTCTCCAAGTACACTGTGGCACCTGGCCAGGAACAGAAACCCCCATTACTGTCTGCTGCCACAGTACACTGATTGGAAACCAGATAGCCATCTGAGCGTGGTGTATCACGGCACTCAGGAGTCATGTGAGAGAGACATCAGGAAACAGTAGCTGACAGTCACATCACTGCCAGTCAGAAAGGGATCGGTGCTTAAAAGGAAGCCCTGGATGCTTTCAGCATGACTGAACCCACTGCTAATCTGCATATGTCTGGATTAGAAGTCACACCATCATAAAGATGCCGTGAGCCAGGCAGTACCCATATGTCATTCGTGTGGTGACAATTCCTAAATATCCCATCCCACACAGCTCTATTCCTAAGCGTAAACAACAAACAGGAGGCAAAAGGCAGAGTGCACAAGCTGTAAAGCATCCCTGTCCTGATCCTGGGATCCTGTATCATTAGGATCGCTAGGTTTTTATACTCTGGGTGTATTTGCATATCCTCTTCAACATTTGAAAGAGAAGATTATTGCATTTGCCAGTAGTTTTTCATTTTAGTCCTAAAACAACATTATTATGTGGGTTGACAGAATATATCATCCTTAATCAGATGCAGAACTGCATACCCTACCTTCCTGACAGTGTTATGGACCACATACCATTTGATTTAGTCTAGTGACAGGGTTGTAAATGTGGAGCCATCAAGCTTCCCACCAGGGTGGTGCCTCCTATTCCAGCCTGAATGCAAATACTACTGGAGGTGGGGGCTTGGCTCAGAGTAAACAGAAGATGATGATCAGTGCCAGTGTGTGTTTGCGTCTGGTTCTGAATGCAAGTGTGAGCTTGGGACAGAAAGGCAGACAATTTTGGACAGATTAACACGGATCATTTTGGCCATGTGGCTAAAATGAATCAAAGGTCAAATTTGATGAATCCAGATCTGTGCATAAGCTATGAGCAATAGACATGATACTTGCTGGTTTTTCAGTGCATTGACTTCTGGGGAAGACCTGTGTGATGTGACCTCCCAAAATATTTTTCATATGCTAGTGATGAGTTCAGTGGTGAACTGTGATTTCTACAACAGATTGAAATTAAGAAACACAGAAAGGCTTTTGTTTAATATAACAATTAAGGCAAATGAAACTTTCACCATGAAGACAGCTGTACTATGCATATATGGACAAATACTTCTTGAACCAGAACTGACTTTACTGAAAGTTGTACTTCTTGCAGGTCTTCATTTTCTGCTGTGGCAGAGGTAAAAATCTTTGTTCAAGAAGTTGTTGATGAAGATAGTCTCTGGCAGTGCCTGTGGCGTGGCAGGCAAAATGATGCTGAATGGATCACAGCCCACAATTTTGTTAGCACTCCCAGGTACAAGGCCTCTGGAGTGTAGCTTCAGGTTTCAGGCTACCTGGCAGAGGTACTCTAGGTTACCAGGGTGGGAGGGGGGAACAAGTTGTGGAGATGCAGAGCCTTTCTTTTTTCCTTTTTCTTTCAGAAACCGAGTACATGAAGCAGCTGTTCCAAGTGCAGGTGGTCTCCACTCATCAATCCTGCTTCACATGTTAGTGTGGGGGTGCTTTGAAGATGCTCAGGCTTCAGTAAAATAGTGCTGTTGGGTCTGAATCCATGATACAAAGCATATGGAACCAAAGCTAAAGCTGAGTCAGTATGTCTTGTCTGGAGGAACTTAGCTGTTCTAAGCATTCTCGTGTACTAGGTACTAGGTAGGCTCTAACCAGTTTGGGGAAGATTTTTTGTTTGTTTTACTGTGTGTCTGGGCAGACCTCATCTGTAAGTAAGGCCAAATGTCCCAAAATTCTTAGTTTTTCATAGATGCTTGTGACAAGGTTTCCAAACATGACTGAAGAAATTAGGTATCCAACTCTTAGTGATTTCATGAAAGCAACAAGAGTCAGCCAATTGACCTGTTTAGTCACATTTGAAAATCCCAGAAGATACCTATCTATGTCTTTCAGCAGCTTTAAAAACCTCTCTCCTAGTGCTTTCTAGAGTGTGTTGTCATTAATATTGAAAGGTCAGTCAGGGTTGCAGAATTGTTTGGACAGGACTGATGTGTGTGGAGTAGACACATTCACATCATACAGGAAACATGAGGACTGCACTGGAATGTACAGCTAAGGCCGTACTGGGCTTAGCTCTGCATGGCTTGAGGCAGATGGGCACTTCTTGCTGGAGATGGAAATGTAGACTGAGGGTATATGATTTAAATACAGGCATAAATCCTGGATCAGCACCAAGATATTTCGAGCTGAACTAACTGATTTGACTGTATACTCTTCTTTTTAAAGTATAAATCGTGATACTGGATGCGAAGTTTACTCTAAATTATTCAGCGGTTGTGGGCCTTAGTTATGATTACAAGGTAACTAGCTTTCCTAAACTAAAGTTGCTTATGCTACTTTTGAACAAAACTAAAAAATTAATCGTTACAAGCTCAGAGCTTACCTTGTTTGATCTCACATACCCTCCCTGCTGTAGAGTTGGAGCTACAGTGACTTTTGAGCATTGGGTACAGTGCTTGTCTAAACTCATGAAGATGAATAAAAAATAATATATGTATATACCTCAAGGACACACTAACAGGAGGCGAGCAAAGTCACCATGATGTTGATACAGATGCTCCTAGCTGAAATGACATTCCTGGGCTTAGGCATTTATGTTTACTTTATGGGCTGCTAAGCAAGTACATAATGTTTTGCCCAGAAAATAAAGACTTACATGAGCTGGATTGCTCATTCTCTGTCTGCCAAGACATCGGACAGCTTGAAGGAAACAATCTTTGGGAACCTTTCAACCTGTCCTTTCCATGACAGCCATCCTCTTAGCCCCTCTGCTCATTCTCCATGTTCTCCACTTGATTCTTGAGAATTGCTTTCTCCTCCTTCAGCCTTCCAGTGTAAACTTCCTATGTTGGAGAACGAAGGGTGAGACAATATGCATACATGTCAGGAGGAAAAATAGTATAAAGAAAAGGAAAGCCTGCAAATTATGGAAGAGTGGTATCAGGAAGAAGGAGAACCACTGGACAGCAGAGAAGGTGACAGGGAGAGTTGGCAACATACAGTTCTTAGCCTAGATAGGCAACAGTATCAGCTGTGCAGAGTTTTGTGCCAGAGCAACTCAGACAGCTCAAGGGTGAGCTCAAATTTTCATCCCTCTTGACTTACAGAGTCATAAAATGATTTGGGCTGGCAGGGACCCCTAAAGGTCATCTTAGTCCAACGCCCCTGCAATTAGCAGGGACATCTGCAACTAGATCAGCATAAGGTGTCTGTATCTGTCTTAGTGGTGCATTGCCTACCAAACCTAATCATAAGTATACAGCATATATCAGGATATGCAAATCTTCCCTTGTTAGCATCTCTCACCCTGATCTGCCTGTACACTTACCATTTGTTTCAAGCACCTCCAGGTGGTCCCCTGAGGTCAAGGTACTATCTGTGCATTTTTGGACAAAGTGCATGTGGGATGATGGGGTGTCTGGTCATACAGCAGGGGTGTTAATATGCATAGAAACCTTCGGGAAGAGCCCTGGGGCCATGCTGGGTGCGGGCTTGGTGGCAGCAGAGGATGCCCGCGGCTCACTGTGCTCTGCTGCCGCGACAGCCGCCTGTGTCGGTGTAAGTGAGCATCCCCTGCTCTACCCCCACACATTCCCTGGCTGCATCTGTGCCCCGCTTAGTGCTCCAAAGGGAGCTCAGCTTCTCCTTTGGTTTTTTTTGGTTGTGTTTTTTTTTTTTTTTAATAATTTTTTTAATAACTTTTTTCTGAATACTTTTTTAAAAAAAAAGCTTTTTATAGTTCAGATAGTTCTTACCCCAACCCCTCTCCCCTGCCTTTTCTTTTTTCCTTTCTTTTTTCTTTTTTTTTTTTTCCCACATATCTTGGAGGTTCTCCCTCTTCCCTTCTTCCCCAGGGACATGAACAACCATTAGGGAGTTAGCCAGGAGAGTGTGGCAGAGGACAGAGATGTTTGGACAATTCTCTTAATAGAGTAATCAGAATGACTGCCTTTTCTCTAACACGTTGACAGAAGCTCTTCCATCTTTCCAGAGCTGGCCCATATAGCAGAGCCACCTTCATGCACACTCTGTGTTCACAAAAGATCAGCTTGTTTTCGTGAGGCATCTTTTCACCCAACTGAAAGGCAGTCGTAAGGAAATGGGGAGGGGGTCGGTCACTGGATTGGGGTGTCCTAATGTCAACACCCGGAAAAAGTAATAAGAGAGAAGGCAAAGGGGCAAAAATGTACAAGGAATAAAATGGAAAATGCTGAGTACACTGTAGCTATGAGATAATGGAGGAAAAGTTATTTGCTAGAGAAATGTGGAACCTGAGGTTAAGGGGTAGCAGATGTTAAGTAAACAAACACCTCTGAGCTTATATTCTTCTTGCTTTTCTACCATCCACTGAAGAACTAATTAATGAAAAATCTGGCAGCTTGGATTTCATTGTCTGGGGAACAGACCACAGGAAAATATGTAAAATTTTGGCAAAGTTTTAGTTATAAGGTCAGTCCAGGCAAAGGAGTACTGCAGCCCGTTTAGTTACTTTGGCTTAGGAATTTACATTAAAATTATCTGCATTTTTAACAATCAGCAGAGCTGAAGCTATGCCCTGTGTTCAGAAGGTCAGAAATCAGCTCACAATTCTAGGGTTTTTTTCACCCTATACCAAAATAGCATTGTTGCTCTCTAACAAAAATCTGATTTTGTTTGTATTTTTTAAGCACTCTGGTAATATGGCAAGAAAGGAGAAATAAATGGGGGGATATGTAAACAGGAGAACACTGACATATTCTATTAGTGGAGACAGTAATATGCAAATTGTCAGCAAGTAAGAACAGAGGCAGCATAGAGATCTCATATTTAAACCTAGAAATAAGGACACATTATTAGACCAGTTTTTGTTATAAGCACTTTCTCATAGTTTTAAACAGTAATGTCCTTTTTATAAACTATCCTGTTGATTTTGCCTGGGGGAGTGTTCCTTAAAAATACCACAATGCAGGCAAAAGCCGCTGATGTAAAAAACCTCGACCGCTGAAAACCAAGGTTACTAAATAAAGGAAAAGGAATATTTGGGGGAGTAACAGAGATACCATTACACTGTCCTCATTGTTAATCTTGATATTTATTTAATTAAACATATCCTTTGTTGCAGCAGAAAAGAATCAGTGGCAGAATTGGCTTTTGCCTCCACCAGATTGTTGCAGAACCTGGGAACTTTGCCAGTACAATTGCAGTGAAGTTGGCTGTGTAGTATGTGAGGCCTCAATCCCAAATCTGGATAAACTGAGGCATAACCACATCCTCAGGAAGAAGGACAAGGCAGTCTTTCCAAGCATATACTTACTGTAGAATTTTCAGTGGGAATCGCAATACATTGTCTTTGCTCAAAACATTAAGTCCGAGTCCAGGTGCAAGGTGCTGCACCTGGGCAGGGGCAATCCCAGACATGAGTACAGGCTGGGAGAAGAACTCATTGAAAGCAGCCATGTGTAGGAGGACATGTGGGTTCTTGGGGACAGAATGCTTAGAGGCATCTTTTTATAGAGAGGAAGACACTGGGATGGAAAATCCATGTATTAGCATCTAAGAACAAGAAAAATACATTCAACTTCTTCCATAACATACTGTGAAGACATCCCTGACAGGTGAGAGAAAGGGGCATGGGCAACTGCAGGGCAAGGTGTTCTCAAACATTACTAGAGTCGATGTTCTCTAATAATTTTAACATTAAAATGGGAAAACTGAGGTCACTCTCCCTCTCTGTGGTGTGAAGCAAGCAGTATCGCTGTGTTTCTGCTCATTTGCTTCCAGTTTTCTCAGTGAACGGCACACAACAATGATCTGATGCTCTCAGTGTCATTAAAATGGAATCCAAGATATTCATCCCTCATGTGCACAGGGTCACATGTTGGTTTTGGGACACCATGGGTAAGGTAAAGAAGGACAAGCCTGAACAGACTGCACAGCTGAAATACAACCCTTTGTGATCATATCCATCACATGTTTTTTCCAGGGGGAAAGGCATGATCAGCAGGGATGCTAAGCTTTTTAACCTTGAATGACATCCTGTGATAAGCCCAGGCACACAGGAAAAGAAAGAGGCAATGGCTTCCACCCACCAGAAGTCTTATGTTTCCACAGTGCCAAGGCTGTGATAATTATGATACATCCAGCTGGTGCTATTATTCAACCATTCCCGAAGGAGAGGGTTGGTCTTAAGCAGCATAAAGACTGCCATAAAACTTCATGGTGGCAAAAAGTTAATTAATAAAAAAGCGGATAGCTATTCATATGAGTGGCAGGAACAACTTCCAGAGCAGTGTGATTATATCTGCATTCAGTGCAGTGCTTAAGATGCCTTACTGGTGGGCCAGAAGCCCACTGTGCTAAGTGCTCCATAAAATGGGTGAATGGAAAAAGGAGAGAACAAACTCGTAGTGGCAGTTGTCAGCCTGCTCTTGGAGGAACAGTTGTTGCAGTTGAGCCAGTGCCAGTATAATACTTGCAGTGGGAAAAAGGGGGGAAAGAATCACAGCATCGAGAGAGCATCAGCAAAACTGTTGATAGGGGGAAAGGACAAAAGGATGGGTGCAAGTGCTGATGGACTGGAAGATGTATGAATACCAGGTGAGGGATAGTATCTGAGAGCAATGGATAATGCTGAAAGAGACTTGGTTACAATAGGAGGGGGAATTTAACAACAGAGGGCACAAAGAGATAACATGGTTTGATGAGTGGCCTATTAGGTAAGAGGGAAGGTGGAGGCATGGTTGCAAACAGTAGAAAGACACAGGTGTGAAGAAACCGACACCTATAGGTCTGGCTTGTCATCAGCACACAAGTATCCACATTCGAGGATGAGTGAGGGAGGAGAGTCATGACTGAGACATGGAGAAGGAAAAGAAGAAAGAGAAGGGAGTGTGAGAGAAGAAGAGGCATCTTTATGTAAAGGTGGCTTTAGTGGCAGTGACAGAAGAACCTGTCTCTGTCAGGACTGGGAGATGATGGAGAAAATGGTTTGGCTGTCTGCAGCATGGTTAGAAATGGTACGGTCATGCAACAGACAAGAGGTAAAAACTGAGTAGAGAAGCATGCGGGGTGGACGGGTTGCCATGAAAGGTTATAGCAGGAGAAACTTGTGATGGCAGCAAAGAGGAGCCTGGAGATGGACAGGCAGCCAACTTGGTTCAAGTGTCATCAGAGATGCGACAGAGGAAGGCCAAGTGGGGTCTGGGTTTGTGTTACGAAGTGAGTTGAGAGGTGGGAAGAGCAGCAGACAGAAGTGTGAGTGGAACAGAAATCAAAGAAAAGGACTTAAGCAGAGCAGGCAGGTGACTGCTGCGAGTATGTGAGGAGAGCTGTTTTAACAAAAAAACTAGAAAGCTGAGTGAGTTTCTTCTGTGGGGAAAGGAGAGCATTGTGAAGTTTATTCTGGTACTTGTACAGCCAGAGGGTGGTATTTTCTTTGCAAAGAGAATGGAAGTGGCATAGAGTGAAAGGGGTAGTTGAGAATTCTTAGCAGGGATATATGAGAATTAAACCTGAGGTAATAAATAATATTTGATCATTTAATCTTAACTGTATGTTTTGTTACATCCATCTTTGTGGAAAAATTGTACATAGTGACCTTTTCTACAGTCTCCTGTCCAACACTGTGCTTTTCCAGCTTCTGGAGAAAAGGAATGTGGCTTAAATGGACCACTCCTCAGTGCTCTCCTGGGCTTCTGGGCTGTGGTAGGATGGCTGCCTGCAGTTGTTTTAGATGATGTACAGATTCGCATTTCTTCAGCTGGAATTTCCTTCTTATTATTAACCATGGTTTTCAACCTTACTAGATTGTCAATCTCAGATCTTCCCCAAATGCCTGAAACTGTTCTTAAAACATGCTCTAAAGACTTTTCATTGATCCCACTGTTCATACAGCTTCTTCTCTTTCTGCCTGTAGGCCAGCTGTACTGGCTAGGATGTCATGATAAGAATCATCACACCAAATTTCTGTTAACACTCATAAAAATGCATGTTCTGTCAATGACTAAAAGTGTTCATTTTCCTTGCCTTTGTGTTCAGACAACTTCCTACATTCATACTTTCATTTTTCTTCTAAATCTTTTGCCTCAGACAGAGTTCATTTTTTGTCTTGCTTTTTATGTTAGAAACACACACCACGTCATTCGAGTTAAACAAAAAAGTCCCCTTCTCCTCTTCCCCTACGCTGTTTGAATAGAGGCCTGTGTAAGAAGCCCTGCCAGCTTTGAAATGGGAAGGCTGGTAATTTTTTTGCTTACATGGAGATCATTTTAATCCAAACAGACTCTCATTTCGAAAGATATAAAGGACATTCCATTGCTTCTTGAGTCCAAAACACTTCTAAACTGACACATTTACCACTTGGTCTCAGTTTGCACAGCACAAAGCACATAAGAGTGCTTTGTCTGCAGTGTTATAATGCTGTTCTTTCAGAAAGCTGGTAATTCTCTAGCATGAGCTTTTGCATGATCTCACTAACAAAGCTCAGCACATGGGCAATAGGGTACATATCTGAGGGATGCCTTATGTCAGAGGCCTTAGTTTGTGATAGCACTAAGTGACCCTTGTCCTTTCTACATGCCTTCTGCCAGTGTGAGACAACGTGAGCTACAATCACAAGCATCTCTTACATGCCAAGACTTCAAGCCCAGATTACTATCATCAACGAATGCTTGAAGAGCCATTACAAGCTAATTGGGCTGCAAACACTACTTTCCTATCTAGAGGAGCCTGAGAAATTCAATCTCAGCATTAAAGAAAGGCCAAAACCAAGGAGGGAATCTGCTCAAGACACCATTTGTCTAATCACTAGCCGGTCTCTCCATGTTATTAATTGTAGTCTCTAAGAAGAGGATGATTTGGACTGGGCAGCAACTGTCAATCTTCCTGAAGAGAAGGAATAACTTTGCCTATCTGAGGGTAGTCGGTAGTTTTTTACCTGACAGTCATACTCGTGAAAAGGTGATCCTGCAGCTGTCTGCACAGACTGCTCCAGCAGTCTGCAACCCTTATTAGCACATAGAGTATGGCGCATATGTGCTGTAGTTGCCAGGTACTTTAGCTTTTGGACAGCATACAGCTTCTGAACCGTACCAAGTGAGAATGTATTTGTCAATTCGATGAAAGCATATGGCTGGAGAGTAGCTGACAGGCCATCTCCCCTTTGAGATGTGTGAAACACCTACCCGTCCTGTAGATGGGGCAAGAACTATTCATGGAGGATCTGCAACAATGCTCATTCTGAGTGGTGTGGAAATGTGGCTGAAAGACCTTTTAACTGACCTTACCTAAGAAGAAGTATGAGCCTAGCTTGAGGGAGGCTGTTTTACTCCTTCACTTCAAGCATTAACGCATTCTGAGCCAGTTTACCCATGTGGCATGGATTTCAACCAGTTCCTAACCTACTGCATTAAATGAGATGACAATCAGGCTTTGAAACATAGAATAAAATATTTTTTTATCTCAGCCACTCCCTGTGGTTTAAGAGGAGATGGATATGGTTCAAAATATGGATTGAAATGGAAAAGAGAAATTTTCACAGACAGGGCACCCCAAAACATTGCCTCCCACAGTATGAGTTAGATTGACAGAATAGAGGCCAGAAAACAAAACTGTGTTGAGAAAAGAAAACAACCCTGTGGTTCTCTGAAAGGGGCAGTCCCCCCTGATAAAGAGACTCTGGAGGCAGCTGTCTCCCCTATCTGCGCCATGAGTAGGATGCACTCCTACTTCCTGTCTGAACAACAGAGAGATAACATGAAAAAGCCACCGTGACATTTGACATTTCTTTTAGTTTCCCTTTTTATAGCCAAACAGTGTGATTCACTGGGGTTCTTCTTGAAAGTGGAGAGCTGTGAAAAGAAAATTCAAGCATTGGACTCAGATGTTGAAAGGTGACATTCCTACCCTTATGAGTGCCTCCAGAAGGGCTGAGGGTAGGTCCGGTTTGTAGCAATTAGTACCTCATCTTCTGCTCCATCATAAGAAGAAGAAAATTCTCTTATGATTGCAGTTCTTCTGCTTTGTTGACTCTTGTTGCATGGGTGTCTAATCTAGGCCAGACATATAGGGAAAGATGGGTGTCTTGGTTTTTGTTCTGGTGCATTTCTTTTACAGTGCTCTGGAGCAAGCTCGGCACATGCTCTCTCCTTTCAAAGCTACAGAAGGGGCAGATGAAACACTGGAAGATGATGAGTTAAGTGGTGGGCTTTAATAAAAGAAACCTACAGAGGTGTTCCACCAAGCAAAGCTTTTGAGTTACATACAGTCCTTTGATGCATATAAAGTATTTAATTTATCTAAGTAGATCTTAAAGATCTAGTTAAGACTGGGCTGGGAGACCTCAAGTATAGGTATGTAACTAGAGGGAATTTCAGAAATTAGAATAAGGTCATTAAAACTCCTAGTTGTGAGTGATTCCTATATGCAGCATGCATATCCATCACATAGTACCTCATTCAAGTCCTTTAAACACAAGACAGGACGGGATGAACTATTCAATGCCCAATGTGCTGAGATTATCAGAATGTGGAATGGCATGACCTGTGTGTGAACATTTCTGTGGTGAAGATGTGCCCTGTGTCTTTGCTGCTCCTGCATTTCGCGTGATCATGTTGGCAGATCTGCCCAGTCAGTGCCATGCGCAGCCGCTCTATCTTTGTTACAGGCCACATGCCCTGTAGCTTTACCAGAGATTTTCCCTGTGTAGACAAGCTGTGGGTGTGTACATGGAGCTCCAAAAATATTTCATTAGTGAGGCACAGAGTAGGTAGCTGATGAGCTTATGAAATTGTACAATAATTTAGGTTGGATGTGACCTGCTGGACACAAGTCCAACATCTCTTTCAAAACTGGGCTGGCCTCTGAGCAAGGTGAGGTTGATCAGGTCCTTGTCCTAATGGATTTTCAAAATCTTGAAGTATCTAGATTCCACAACTTAGCTGGGCAACCTGTTTGACCACGGTCCAACTCTTCTGTGTGTGTGTGTTTCTGCGTGTGTGTTGTGTGTGTGCAGAGAATGGGGGTGGCAGGAGGAGGAGGGAGTACATGTAGAGGTGTGTGTGTGCTTGTTCATGAATGGAACTGTGTTCCCAAGTTCTGTTTCCTCTTTGGCGGGTGAAAAGAGCACACTGCCACTGGCAACCAGGGCAATATCTGGACTACTTTTAGAAAATCTTCACATTAAGCAGAACTGCATGTTGTGATCAGTGAGACAGTTTTTTAGAGAATACACTTTTAGTTTGGGGCTAGTCTTGCAGTTATGCAAGGATTCACTGCTTTTAAATAACTGGAAAAATTAGTGTCTTGAATCTCTTTCACATTTAGATCTATTGTCAGTTTATTAAATTCAGATTTATCGCTGACTTTCCTAGCCAAAAAATAGCTGTTAGCACACTATAACAGAGCATAAATTTGAGTTCACTGAATCAAAGACATTATTAAAGGAAAAAAATTACTTAATGACCTGTCTGATCTATTAAATCCTGCCATTCACATAAAGAAGATGACAAGAATTTATGTCCACTAGATGTGTAAAATGAAGGCAGTCATGGCTGGGTCTTGAAGTGGTTTCTTTAGCCAACTGGTCTTTACTGTAGAATCCTGTAGGTAAAGATGAGGTAAGGATTGAAATGGCTAAGTAAGATGCTATTGAGATGATCGACACATTTTCTTAGGTAGCATTAAAATCAAAGTAGCCAGATGGTTTGAGACTTCTGAGGTTGTCTGCCAGCCACCATGCTTCATGCCTGGCAGAATCCCCTTGACAAAAGACCTGCTTTTAAACTTAAGGCTTACAGTGTGAAAGGGAATTATCATAGTCTCCATTCAGGAAATCCCATTTAACAGTCTGACATGAATTTGCTGACCACCAGCACTGGGTGCTGGTAAATCTGTAAAGTGACTTTTCTTCTTATTTACTCATGGATAATATCTGAGTGGAGATGTCTGTTTGTAGCCTGCCAACCACTTGCCTTGCAACTGCTCCCTCTAACTACTGTAGGGGCCTTCATTTGTGGAAAAAGAAACCACCTTAATGACAGCCTGTTCAAAACCTGGCTGAGATTTGCCTTATGCTCTGCTCTGACCTTCAGTGAGCAAAGAGCACAGGGTTGTTGGTTCCCTCCTATCCTTGGTGAGCTGCTACTTTCATGGCACACACAAGTTCACATACACTTTTCTGTAATGAAGTAAAAATAAAAGAATGCTTTTGCATCTGCCATGTACTTTTGCATTTACCAAGCACCTATCATTCGTTGTCAAGTCAGATAATTAGCTCTGTAGTTTCATAATTAGGCTTGATGATACAAACATATGATTCAGATTCCCTAAAATATGTGCGTGTATATACACACATATATAAATATTATATTATATATAGGGAAAAAGTAATTCTGAAGACCAGTTTCTCTTTAGTTACAAAGCTTACATATGCCTAGAAAATTACATACACCCATGAGCCATGCCTAAACTTTAGAGTCAAGCATGTATTTGTTCAGACTCAGACATCAGTCTTGTAACAGATGCCACAGAGAATCAAGCGAGTCTCTTCTGTTCTCCTGGAACAGCATTGCCCCAGGGCCATCCTTGGAGGCATCAGTAGAGATCCAAGTTTCTTTGTTTGATTCAAAGCATATCAGCATATTTTCATTGATTGAAATGTACTTTGGTTCCATTCATTCCCACTCACGTAGTGCTCCCTCATGGCAAGGACTTGTAACTATGGCTCAAGCATCGCAGTTTCTGCTATCACATCTGGACTGAATTTTCCCAGGAGCATAAACACTCCAGGATGGGTTTCCTAGCACAGCTTCAAAGTGGGCACTCCCATGACAGCATTTCAAAGCACTTTCTTTTTTTTCCCCCAACTTCTGTGAGCAGCACAGTAATTCTTTATCCCCTTAAAAGCAAATGTTGTGCAGCCCTAAATACTTCATCAAACCAGACCCATGGAGTTTTAGCATGCTTTCCATTTATTCCACACTTTACAGCCTTCAAGAAGGCTAGTCCATGTGCATCATCATACTCTCTCCTCAAGACTCCTGTGTGTATGTCTGTGTTGGCATGTTGTGCCTGGGATAAGTGTAATGACAAATCAAGGAGAAGGGATCTGCTCAGAGGGAAAATGAGAAAGAGAGGAAGTAAAACACTTTTGTAAAGAGGCACAGCAGGTGACTGAACTCATCAAGGCTGGGAAGAAAGGGGAAGAAAGTGGATAACTTGGGTTCAAGGAGACAGTGCACTTTCTTCAAGAGTGTAGGCTTTTCGTCTGGATGATTCCTTGCAATAGCTTTATTGCTTCTAAGGCAGGGCATCCCCCATTTGCCCTCTTTACTTGCCTGTATACAATCCTGTAAGACATTTGGGAGTAGAGGAATTTTCCACCCATAAGAAAAAAGCCCAGATGGCCTGGCAATGTTGAACTCCCTTGCCTCAGGGGCTGCATTACTCTGTCTTTTCTGGTGATAATATGTCAAAATGCAAATATAGTTGAATTTCAGGCCCCCATGTGGAGCTTTTGCCTAGGAAATGTAGCTGATGCTCACATCATACTTTCATGTATTTATTTTTGTTGGTAAGTTTGAACATATTTTCCTCAGCCTGTGGTTCTCTCCCTGCTGGTTGTACACATGTAGTGAATAATTCATTCCTGAGAATATAATTTCACTTCCTTAGTCCTGATGTTTTTCTGCTACATATCCAGATGTGCTGCTCCATCAGTTAAGTTCTTCTAATGTTAACATTAATGACAATAGGGTTTGCCACTGATGGCAGCTGCATCTGCTTGTTTCAGCTTCAGGTTCTATCAGTGGACATCTGTGTGCCTTGAAAGCATGCCTCATAGGCAGAGATGTGATTTTAGGGTTATACTGGCTATCGTGAAATAGGAGACTTTGGGGAAAGAGACCAGTTAGCCCTCTGTGACTTTCTCAGTTGAGGTTAAGATATGACCAGCTAATAGAAAACTCATTCAGGTCAGTGTTGTCTTTGTCCAGTTAGTTTCAGCATGTGTCTTCCTATGTTTGAAAGAGATGGGGCGTATCTAAAGCTAAGTCTGTGATACATACCAGGACAGGGTAAGCAAACTCATTTTAGGAACTAACTGCTATGAATTTTCAGTTGGTGGAAATGAATATGAGCATCTAATTTTGAAAAAGCATAGCCCAGCATCTAGTCCATTTAGGTCTATCCAGTTCTTTGCTGGAGCATCTGTAAATCTTCACAGGCCCTGGACACAGGCTCCATCAAGCATGGTGCCAACCTTAGATGGCCTCTAGGCTCACCCTGCCAGCAGCAGCAGATGGAGAAGTTAAGGAAAGAAGAGATTCTCCTTGAAGGGAGTCCATCAGGTGGCTCTAGAAAGTAAGAGAATGCTGACCCTGAGAACAAGAAGATTCTGAGAGTTGTCCCCCATAACAGAGGCTTGTCTGGCTGGGCTTAGGGCCAAATTAGAGAAAGCACCTTTGAGGGGTTCCTCTCTTCCTTTGGTGATCTTGAAGAAAACTCTCATACAGATCTGGCCCTCTTGACCCAGTCACTGGTGGTTGTTGCCCTGTTATAAAAAAGAACGCTTTCACAAATTAGAAATAGACCCCCACTCCCAAAAGCCATATTAATTTTGTTTCTTTGTTCCCAAAGTTAACTGTGCAGCAGGGTTCCTGGGTCAGATCTACATTTAGTAATGTATACGTGTATACTAAAAATACATTGGTATAGCTTGATTTTTTTGTGAATATAGGTTTGCTGTTTCTGAGGGAGAAGGCATATGGGATATAAGGAACATACTGTGCATGAAACATGAGTAAAGAAAGCTGCCACCAAGAGTTTTAAGGCTTACCACTCGGCTGATTCATATTCATGGGGTGATCTTTAACTTTTAATGAAAGTAAAAGCTCTCGTCCGGAATTATCTAGTCCTCTAGTTAACAAAAACCATAGGAAATGAAAGGAGAAATGTAATGTGTTTAAACAAGAGTGCACACAAGCTTTGTGGGTAGCAGTCTTCTCTGGCCCTGAGAGAAAGTGGCTGGTGGATGCAGAATACAATAAACATATATAGAATTGTATAAGTACTGGCAAAGGAAGCTGATACTATCTCAGAGTCTCGGCTGCATCCCCTACACTCACCATCACTCTTTCTGAGTGAAATGAGGTGTTGCCTGAAGAAGCTGCTAGAAAAAAGACTGTCACAGGAAAGATACATGATAAATTGAAAACACCAGGTTTTACAAGCTTATACCAGTATTCCGGCCACTCAGGCTATTTAAAGAGTCTCTCTTGCTTTAAAAAAAGAACATCTATAAAGACATGTGAGTTCTCAGATGGTCCATGCAAAATATTTAACAGAGTAAGGCTTTGCGTTTTGAATCTGGCTTACACACTATGCTTATGGCATACTTGAAGACACCCTGTACATCACATAATTCATTAGATACGACTCCATTTAGGCTGTCTCACACCCAGAGACACGCAGTTGATCAGGTGTTGAATATGCATTATACCAAGAGAAATTGCAGACATGTCACACATCTAGACAACCTCCAAAGAATAAGTGATGAAAATTGCATGCAAGGTCAGATGGGGGAGCAGTTGGATCATGGGCAGCAATTAGAACATCAAGAGAGGAAACAAAACATTCTTGTTGCAGGTCTCCTGTGTGGTTGCAGTTGATCTGTGAAATTCAGGTCACTTGCCAGGTTTGTGTTGCTACATTAAACAGCATTACAGGAGAAACAACATAGTACTGCACAAGGATTAAAAATGAAGTTTGTTGCGATACAAAATGACTGTGATAGCCAAGAACGAAGAAAAGGGACATGTAACCTTTTGAAATAAATATATGCTCTTCATTTCTAAATTAAAAGCAAAACCAACTGGGAGGAGAGTTTAAATTTGCCTTTCCCCCCCTTTCTGGGAGAAATTCTGACGGTTTGGTGGGGCCCAAACCTGGGCCAGAAATGATCACAAGTAAACTAAGGAGCATATGCCAAGCCAGAGTGTATCCAACGGCAATCAAGCAGTAGTAAAGGAATTTAAAACAAAAACTTCCAAAAAGAAAAGAGAAGCCAGCTGTGTCCACTGAGCATGGCATTAAGGGAGAAAGACTGTGAAATTGGAAGACTCAAATGATGGTGTACCAGTGTGTGCAGGGCTGGGTTTCCGAGGGGACCTGACGGCAGGATGCTGCCCTCACAGCAGGGAGGGAGAACAGGAGTGCGGGATCTGTCTGCTCGGCGCAGTTGAGCGGGATCACAAATAATAGATTATAGACATCTGCCTGTTTGATGTGGGTGTGAAATTCTAAATTAGCTAACAAAATGGTGTTTTGTATTAATAACATGCATGCAATTTAGTCCATCATTTCCCTGAGAGAATGGCAAAGTTAAATAATTAATCATGCCTCAAAACAGGATTATTATAGGGATTAAGAGGAAAAAATATAGCTGCTAAAATTAAAAAAGGAATGTAGAAACAATGCCTCCCAACCATGGCAGTTGTACATAACATTTTACATGTTAGTTAAACTAGAAACAGCTGAAAATGAGTAATCTGGATGCATCTATTAACCTTGCTCTTTAGTGAGGAGACAGATCTCTAAAATGCTGCACAAAGATCAATTTATGTTGTTAATCACTCTCAAGGAGTCTGTCTAGAAAGTTTAGAGCATCTTTTCCGAGGCAGAAGGATGGGCTTTCTACATCTGTTTTTCTTAGAGATGCACCAGGTCAGAGTGATTTTTTTATATAAGTGGTTCTGCTGATCATTTTTTGTTTCCTCAGAATAATTGAGCATATTTACTGTGTGTTAATTTAACCCTTCTGATCTGTGCCATGTACTTGACCATTCACTTCCTGTTTTATCTTTTTCACATGTATCATTTCTTTTTAACTGACTTTTTTTTTTTTCACATTTCAGTGAATCTGAAAGCAGCAGTTTTTAAAGTTTCTCAAATGGGCAAAACCAAACAAGATAAATATAAATCCAAGGTGAATCAAAAATAGTTTTAATCACAGTTACAGAACAGGTTGATTTGAAAACCACGACATTTAGGTTATCCAGTCAATGTGCATACTTCCCTGTTCTGGCCACTTTGTCTTTACTTCTTAGCTCTGTTTACTTCACAGTGATAAATATTCCCTGGTGTCTTGTACTTCCTATAGAGTGGATCATCTACATGTAATTCACCTCCAGTGTTGCAGAGAACAGCAGCAGAACAAATTTCATTTGCAGTATTTCTCTAAAAGGAAAATACTTTTAAAGGAGAACAAAAGGGAAGACACTAGATTTAGTGAAGGCATGTACCAATTAACCCATGGAAGTCTCTCTTGCTCATGATCAGAAATCACACCACAGATGCTCACAGTTGCTTGAGCAGCTGCATGCACAAATTCCTTAGCAATTACTGGAATTGCAGTCCTGCTGAAGTCAGTGAAAGTTTTGCCGTTGATTTCAATGGAGCCAAGATCCCATTATATGCTTCCTAGGGCTTTTCTTTCCTTCCAGATGTAAATCCCTAGTCTTTACATTTGCAAAAAGAATTTTGTCCAGGAAGCAGAGTGGCAATAATGCTGGCTCTAACTTTAGACAATCAAATATTTCCAAAAGAAGAATGTCTTTGACTCAAAACAATTTTAATTCTGAACATACTCATATGAATATAAATATTGCAGGTATTTGGCATGAAGACCAATAATTATTTTTCCAAATTGTTTCATGTGACCCAAAACCAGGAAAAAGAAAGGATCTGCCTTTATGTCTTACCTTACTGTCTCATTAGTCATGCTCATGCCCAGTTCTGTTTTGAGCATGTTCACCATCTTCTGGGACCTGCACTATGTAGGGGGAGCTCACACGTGACATTTGCATGCTGTGTGCAAAGGCTCTAGTGAGGGCCAGTTTCACTCTCAGTTGATGTGTTGGACATCAAAGAGAAGTATAGTGTTTTACTTACCTTGTGACAAAGATAATCCAACCACAATCAATGAATAGGACAGTGCAGTCTCATATGTAGGTGCATATACCTACAGTATATACCTGGAAAAGTTTTCCCCCACAGTGAATGCTTTTTTCTCAAATCAGAAAAGTGTAAGGGAAGAACTCATTCCCCTGTGACCATCTAAAACTGGACTTTAGTGTATGGCAGTGATCACACCTTCCTCTTTAACTAATACAGAGAAACAGGAGATGATTCATCCCATCTGCATCTCACGGTCTAGCAGCTAAGAGGAACCAACCCCTGGAAGTACCTGTCTTTCACTCTGGACTCCGATAAATGAATATTTGACTTCAGGATCTGAGTGGGCCAAGTAATTTCAATTTTTGTTACTGTACACATTTGAACTACTTTGCAAGGTTGTTTCAGATAGTTCTTTTAATATTCTTTGACAGGTCAGAACACATCTCCTTTAATTATTAATCATATAAGCAAGCAAAGTGTTCCAAAAGATAACATCTTTAGAAAAAAAAGTTTTCCCTTTGGTTGTGTACTACGACAGGCCAGTATCACAGGCCCAGAGGTGTCATCTCTTAGATCACCTAGCTTGGTTGCAATAATTAAGTCAATATCATATATTATGACTAAATTTCTCCATCATAATATGATCAAGTTGAGCTAAACTCCTGAATGATTAATTTAATTGTCCCAGTTCCTAAAGATTTGGCTTTGGTATCAGATGCATTCACCTCAGAAAACCTTTATTAATAAAATCAGTTGAAACCAGCAGGAACATGTCACTGCTTCCCTTGTAAAACAAATCAGCTCTGTGGGGTTTTAACAATGTACAAAAATATATGGAAGTTATATTTCCTTTCCAATATTTGGTTGCAATATATTTAAGCATGTTATTAGAATTTAAATTTTAAATCTCTAAAACTATTATTCCTAATTTACATAATTTCTAGTCAATGAATATTTCCATATTTTCTGGTCAGTGTCCATATTTCTGTCTCCAGCCCAGAAATAGTGTGTTTTCTCCGATAGTGTGTGGATGATAGTGTGTTTTCTCCCTCAAATGAATTGTGTACTGTTTCTGAAAAAAATCAACCTTCTGTTCAATCCTGTTTGGAATATGGACATACCTGAAGGTCCCAATGTTCCACAGAAAAGCTGGAATTGAGCAGTGATGGTCACAGGTAATTTCAAAGGGGAGAACTACTATATACCCCAGAAGAGAGACATGCAGAAAGTTATGTCCCTTGACACTGATTGATTAAAAACAAATCCCAAAGAGCTCCTGTGTCATTCAGTCTCCTACTTCTAGATGGCTGGTAGCAGTACTTCTTTAGTTATTCAGACACTAACGTGATACCACAAACCAGATCAAAAAATGTATTTGAAACAAGATCTTGAAACTGACCTGTCAAATCAATTTTATCCTTTTTTGGCAGGAATCACCTCTTTCATGGGTGTATGAACACATGTTCAGCCTTTCCATGACAAAGTTCTTTGTTAGAGGTAGAGCCAATCTGATTATTGCTACTATCATTTCTTGCTGCACAGTTCCAGCTGTTTGCCACAGAGATACATGGCGGGGGGAGATTTAGCTTGTAGATTTAGACTTTAAAATGTAATGTAGCTTTATAGCTATTCAGCTGACCAAATGTAGCAATTGAGTTTTAGGTGCGTTTGAATAGCCCTTAAGTTTCCAGTGACCGCAGTGGTATCTTTGACAGGTGAAAAACTAAGTTTAGGTATCTTAATGCAGATCCAAATTTCTGATTGGATACTGGATTGAGATTTGTATGAATAATATGCTGCATGCTCTTTGCTTTTCAGTTCAAGGGCTAGTGCATGCACCATCTCAAAGGACTAGTTTTCAGCAACCACAGAGCACTTGTGATCAACTGCTGGTGCTGACTATACATCTAGCTCCCATCTTTCCATGTGATATGGTCAGAAGATGGAAGCTATCTTTGGGCTTCCACAAATGCTTGTGACAACAAAGACTTGGCACCCAGGTTCCTCATGCCTGATGGTACTCCACCAGTGTTTCAGGTCTATTACTTTATTTATTTATTTGTTTTCCAGATTCATTAAGTTCACTTTGTAGTTGTGAGTGATCAGTAATTTTCCTGTGTGAGACTGGAATGGAGTTTTCCCTCTGTGGCTGCGCTGAGCTGCACAACAGGTATGAACATGGTGTTCCCCTAAGACTAGAGATATTAAGATCAAGAGGGACCTTGATGCCTATTTTCCTTCATCAGCATGTGTCTTTGGACAGAGCCCGGAGTAGCCATTGCTTGATAAAAAGAAGAGCAGGATTCTTTTCCAAAGACCCAGGAGGAAATAGCTGTTGCTACAGATGCTGCTCTTGGTTCCTCATCAAACAAAGCTTGTAAGCATGCTTTTTGGAGTACACCCTTGTTGATATTTGATCTTTGCTTTTTGTTGTCAATAGAGACCCTAAATCGCCATTACTTTTGTGGACGCTTTGCTGTCAAATGAAGTCTTTTAATGGGCTTTTCAGTCTTGTGCAAGAACTTAAATTCCAGCACTTTCCTTCCTTCCCAGTTCTGTCCTGCAAATTGGATTTCACAGTAACTCTGGGTAACTGCATCTGTGGAGCAGCACTCTTTCAAATGCTTTACTTTTCTGACTCGTATTCTGTGTAACCTTCTTATGCCTCACAAGGTTTGGCAGAAATGCACTTTTTGAATCCCAGTCCAGCATTCCAGGGACATGGATAGCCCAGAAGAGCAATTCCCAAAGATACCGTGCTAATGCGACTGCTGTCAGCACTCAGAGTTTCTTGTGAGGTTGCTGGCATTGATCTCACTAGCTTTTTAATTAAAGACATCAGTATGGAACAACTTTTGACCACCAGTCAGTCCTGGAATATGGCTTAATGTCAGACCAATACACCCCATATAACTGCAGATTATAGAAGCAGGGTGAGAAAAAGAAAAAAAAGATAGCATAGTGTCACAAAAGAATTTCCAAACCCTGAAGCACCTTAGATGGTGGTGTAAAAATCAATAATGGAACTAGAAATGCTGGATCCATGTGAAACTGAACCAGAAAATGTATTTCAAAACTGGCTGAAGGGAGCAGTCGAACAATAATGGGGAAACGTAGGTGGATGGAAAAGGCTTCCCATGTCTCTTTTGTATGTTTCTGTAGCAAAATGACAAAGGACCAGTTGTCTCCAAGGAATTGTATTTGCAAGCTTGGAATGCATTAAAAAACCATCAGTAATAAGCCAGAAGAGGGAGAGACCACAAAGTCTGAGGGTCAGGCACTGGAGAGAACATAGGTGTGGACCTGCTACCTGAGAGAATTGTTTGCTTATGTGTGTGAGCCTGTGCATGAGGTACCAGGGAGGCAGGGGGATCCAGGGGCCACCCATAGGATAGTCTGAGTGTCCAAGGGGGATCTTTAGTGAGTGTATATGTGTGTGTATGGGTATATCTGGCAGAGAGGAGGTTTGAGTACCAGCAGTTGGAGGAGGACTGTGGGTCTCAGGCTCCTGTATGTGCAGGTGCCAGAAGCTGGAGTGGCCAGGGATCTAAATGCCAGCTACTGCATAGACTGAGTATCTAAGGAGGGATCTATAAGGCATGTATCTGTATACATGCATATGCTATCCAATATGCTATTGGATTTTCATCTTGATCAACCAGAAAGGGAAACAGAATCAGGCTGCTCAGAAAGTTTTTATTTGTGTGGGTGTTTCCTGTGTACATTGGTCTGTATGGCCAATGTGTGTATCATATATATGCACACTGACAGCATCTCCCACAGCATTCTTCTGGAGAAACTGTCTGCTCATGGCTTGGATGGGTACACTGCTGGGTAGAAAACTGTCCAGATGACTGGGCCCAGACAGTGGTGGTGAATGGAGTTCCATACAGCTGCCAGCTGGTCACAAGGGGTGTTCCCTGGGGCTCAGTGTTGGACCCAGTTCTGTTTAATATCTTTATCAATGCTCTGGATGAGGAGATGGAGTGCACTCTCAGTAAGTGCAGATAACACCAAGGTTGATCTGCTGGAGGGCAGAAACATTCTACAGAGGGATCTGAACATGCTGGATCAATGGTCTGAGGCCAATAGTATGAGAGTCAACGAGGCCAAGTGCCGGGTCCTGCACTTGGGTCGCAACAACCCCATGCACTGCTACAGGCTGGAGGAAGAGTGGCTGAAACGCTGCTCATCAGAAAGGGACCTGGGGTTGCTCATTCACAGATGCCTGGATATGATCCAGCAGTGTGCCCAGGTGGCCAAGAAGGCCACTAGCATCCTGGCTTGTCTTAGGAATAGTGTGGCCAGCAGGACCAGGAGAGTGACTGTCCCCCTGTCCTTGGCACTGGTGAGGCCACACCTTGAGTACAGTGTTCAGTTCTGAGCCTCTCACTACAAGGAAGACATTGAGGTGTCCTGAGAAGGGCAAACATGCTGATGAAGGGTCTGGAGCACAAATCCTATTAGGATTAACTGAGGTAGCTGAGGATGTTTAGCTTGGAGAAAAGGAGGTTGAGGGGAGACCTTATTGATCTCTACAACTAATTGACATGAGGCTGTAATGAGGTAAGAGTCAGACTCTTATCCCAAATAACAAGCAATAGGACAAGAGAAGAAGTCCTCAAGTCACACCAGAGGAGATTTAGATTAAATATGAGAAAAAATTTCTTCAGTGAAAGGGTTGTCAAACACGAACAGGGTGCCCAGGGAAGTGGTTGAGTAACCAGTCCTGGAGATATTTAAAAGATGTGTAGATGTGGCACTTAAGGACATGGTTCAGTGGTGGATTTGGCAGTGCTGGGTTAACAGTTGGACTGGATGATTTAAGAGGCCTTTTCCAACCTAAATGAGCCCATGGTTTTATGATTCTGTGTATGTGTCTGTGTGTACATCTTGGGAATACATACTCAGCCTCACTACTGGCAGGACTTGGAGACAAGGAGCTGCAGCAGCCTCACCTCTGTTGGGCTGTAGATGTTAGGCAACTCCTAGTTTTCCCTGTTTATCTCAAACAAGTGAGTTTACCCATTCTTTTTTGTACAAGGCATATCTGCTTGCATGCTTTTGAAGTTTTGCAGAAAGGAGTCAAATATGTAGTTTCAGCTCAGAATCATTTCCAGAAGAGGAGAGAGAAATGTTTTGGAGCCTCACAGCCACGGGCTTATGCCTATCTTCTTAAGGCAAAGAAGGTGAATCAGAAGCCTATGTTGAAGTGAAATAAAAGCTTAAATTTAAACACTACCTGTCCTGGGCTGAAAGCATTGGGAAGTTAGGGTTAAAGACTCTCTGTGGTTGCCCACAGAGAGCTAAATGCCATGTTCAGGTGACAGTCAGGATCTATTGTGCAGTGAAGACACTTTGGAAATTTGGGGAGTTTTTGTCCTAAAAGCTCCTCAAAATCCATAAATCGCTGTCATCTCAAGTATATTGATCCAGTGCTGACATGTGTTGTTTACAGGGATTGGAGCAGCCACCGACACTAGCGAAGACAGATCCATATTACTGCCTCACTCTAGTCCTGTGTGTAACATGTCAGCTGGCACGTGTTATGGCCATGTTGTAAAAACTCACCCTCTTTCCTAGGTCTGCTGCTCTGTTGCTGAATGAGACAGTAAAAAACAGGGACCCTGTTCCTTGGGATTATACGAGACTTCACCAGGCACAAACAAATACGAGTGTTGTTACCTTCAGTCTTCATTTTCACAGCTCTGTTCTCGTGATGCTTTAGCATTTTCTCTGAGCTGTTTTACTAGTACCAGTAAAAGAAAGATCATCATAGCTGATTAGGCCCTTATGTAAGCAGTCCAGCATCTTTGAGTAAGGTCTTGATTTTAAGTGCTATGGCAAAGCATGCAGTATTTCCAGTATGGACGACTGTCAACCAGAAAACATCTTTTTTCTTGAAAGCCACCTATGACTAGCTAATACTGTGAGGTATAGCAGGTGGCTATATGAAATTTGGGTAGATGTAGATGCATTACATCTCTTTAATATTTAATCTAAGTTTAGTTAATTCATGCACTACTATATGAATGGAAATCAGACAAGGATTTGGAAAACAGCCTGGTTTTACCCACGTAATAGCCAACCAAATGGCCAACAATAGAGTTTTCAGAGATTGTAAGAGAAGCAAAATGCTTACACTGGAACTAAACTTACTGAAGTAGTTCTTATTAGTAGTTACAAATCTTTTTGTGTTTTGCACTCAGGAACAAGAGCAGACCAAAAGAAACCTGTTTCACTCAGGTCACTCCAGTTGCCTTTTCACAACAAAGTACCTATGCTCATTTTTCAAATACTCAACAATTTTCTTCTCTCCCTCTCTTCATGGAAACAATTCCTCCTTCCCCCCTAAAAAACAATCAGAAAACCCCCACCCCCAAGCAGAAGGCTAGTACTAAATGATCAATAAAATGCACACAAAAATGTGTGGCTTATTACATTTTATACTTCATCCTGAAACCATTATAAAAGTTCTTACAACATTTTGGCAGTCATTTCTAAAAAGCTGCTCTGTATTGGAGAGGGAGCATATGCACCATGTGATATGACATCTGCCACAGTAAGTAAGCTTTTAATTGAATATTTGAGGAAATAAACATGTAAAACCCATGTAACTTGATGTCAAATAAGTTATTGTTGCCTCAAGGCTCTCTTGATTTTTTCCATTTTTATTTTTGGCAGGAAAGTTTGAAATATTGTACATATTGGAGACAGGAGCACTTCACATACAATCGTCCATCAGGACAGAAAACATAACATCGCATTATTGCTGCTACAGCAGCACCCCCCAATCTTGGCAGTTATCAAAATGGCATTTGGGATCTGAGATTAACAATGTCTCTGCTCACATCTAAATATATATATTGAGCACACAGAGGAAGAAAGGGAATTGACACACATTCAATTGACTGCTGTACCAGTACTAACTAGAAACATCTTTCTTACATTACCTCTGTGTTTCTTTGCACTCCTATAACCTTTCACAACAAGCAGTGTGGTGTTTTCTCTCTCTCTCTTTTCACATACAGGTGTACAGCTCAGAAAGCAGCAGTGTTGATCCATCCCTCCCTGACCTCATCATCTTTCATTGTTCCGCGTCTTCTTTCCCCTGTGCTGCACACTCGCTTCAGGTGGAGCATGTGAACAGAGCCAAAGATCAGCTCTTCAGCTGGGAATACCTCCCTCTCAAAAGACCCTCCTAGGTCACTTTTCAACTTTTCCACTCATCTACAGTACTCATTTGTTTTTTATGTCCTCAGTGAGACACCTGTCATCTGGTAGGATAATTGATTTAATTTTTTCCCACCCATTCAATATCTGGTGGTGCTGAAGATCTCACATTCTCATTTGAGTAGCCTGTGCTGGTGGTATCTGAGGGCAGTATGCTCCTCACTGGGACTTCACTTGACAGGATCAAGCTTTCTCTTTGACTCTCCTCCAATTTACTCACAATGATATCAAAAGGGATGGTCTGTACAGCTTCTTACAGGGTGATTCCCTGCATCATCACTGCATTTATATCCACATGGTGAATCTGCACAAGCCCATTTAAATTAATTTAATGGGTAAGATATTGAGAGACCCAGATGCTTTACTAAAAAATCTCCAGGCTCTTGATATTTTAAGCCTAATTCTCACCTTGTATGTGTTGATCTTATTCTGTTGTAATTCTCTTGGGCCAGGTCTTCTTCTCACTTAAAAGTACTATAAACTTTGATTCCCACAAGCTCAGATGTGACAGGAGTGAAAGCGTGGACCAAGGGAATTCCTCTTCACATTAATTATGCCTTTCTGCCGTAGAATTGCCTCACCCATATTTGGCATGGATTTGTTGTCTACGAGCCCATAACACTTATTGGTCACAAAACCAACATTTCTTAGCTGTTTAAAGAGTCTTTGCTAATAGTTACTCCATTTTTTCACTGAGCTGTGAAATAAAAGAGAATTACTAGGCACTCACAGAAAATCAGACCATGATGGCCCAGTAATACAAAAAGAAAGAGACTCATTGCAGACAAGACATGTCAAGCACTTAGATCAAGGGAAGATGAGCCACTGGTTAGAGTTCTCTGGAGCAGGATCTCAGTATGCTCAGATGACAACATGCTGGATCTCTCTGCAGAAGAGAACATAGGGGATCTGTCAGAACTTCAAGGAGGCATAACAAGATGACTGACTTCAGTTTGAAAATGAGAAACGTATACATTATGGTTCCCTCTGTAGTATGTAATTGGTTATGAAATTCCATCTGTTTTGCTTCACTTTGTATTTTCAACTTGGCTGATAAGCTTGTAGCAGGGTCACATGCCTGTTCTAGAAAAGCAATTAGGAGATCTAGAGGATTTGGTAACTGTGTAGGTGGAGCATGGGATGATTATGATGGAGAATGTTTTTTTTTAGAATCACAGAATGGTTAGGTTTGGAAGGAACCTTAAAGATCATCTAGTTCCAACCCCCCTGCCATGGTCAGGCTTTTTTCTAGGAAAAGGCCAGTTGATAAGCTGCTAAGAGGTTCTGTACTGAGACAGACATCTGAGGTTAGGGATTTAGATATGAATAGTGACACTGGGACAATGAGTCTATGCACTCACTGTGCCCACTGTTTCAGGTCCTTGTCTAATTATTTAAGTAGCATCATTATGACTAAAATTGATTGTGGATTGGGGGATTTATTTCTTCACAGCAAGCTGTGGTGTGAAGTGTCAGCATTTGGCACTGGCCAGCACCACCACCTGGAGAGGCTGAAGAGATCAGGAAAGTGGTGGTAGTGCAAAGAAGGAAGGGAAGGAAGGGAAATGCTGAAATTATTTTCTTTAGAAGTAAATACAGATGACGTAGCAGGTGCTGCTAATATCCTAACCACAAAATAAATAACATGGGCATCTACAGTCCTGATAAGATCAAATAACCTCTCTCTTAAACACACACATTTTCTTGCATGATATAAGTGTTAATATGCACTTGAACATCCTTATATGCCCACTTTAGGATGCTGTGGAAGGTTACAGAAGACTCTGTGTAGCATAAGCAGACAAACAATAGCCTTATCCCTCTTTATTTTCAGGGGCAATAGGAAAAAAAATCTCCTTGTCTGACCCAGTTACAGTTATTTGTCTTTCCAAAAATATTTTCCATATGGAGATCTCCAAGTCTGAGTGCCATCTGTGAGGACTTCTTGGGTTTCTCTTACAGAGAAGTCTCTGGAGAAAGCCCAAGTGCAAGACTGGGCTAGGCTGACAAGATTTTTTCACTGAGAAACAAGGACACTTGTGTGCGGTGGGTCCTACTTCCCAGTCATTCATTTTTGGATAATTTCTGAATCAGGACTATATGGCTCACTGGAAATGCTGTGCTGCAGATGGACACATCTTGTACTTCTGTAAGAATATGTGTAGCCAGGTGATTGCCTCAGGGTCTTCAGGAAGAATGTTTTCAAATGGCAGTCAGGCTTTCAGGTGGGCGTCCCATCCAGTCACTCCAGTATAACTCAGTTCTGTTGATCATCCCACTCTGTTCTCTTGTATACTTGGCTACCTTCTGAGAGGCAAAGCTACAGAGGAAGAAACACCCAAATTTACTATGAGGGGCATATCTTTCTGAAGACTTTTGAGAAACAAGAACTGAATATTGGATCCATATTTTTGAAAGAGTCAGGGAAGCGTCAGCATCCCCAAAGAGATGTGATGTGGTGTGTTTTATTAGCTGATGGTGCATCAGCTCATTTGTATGGGATCACTGATAGTATTAGGACACAGTGAACACTCAGTGCTAGGACCAAAAAGTCCATGGCTGCTTTTTTGGATATGATCTAGAAAACATCCTGCTTAGGTTGCACAGCAAATGTGTTATTTAAAGAGACAATGAGTAGCAAAAGGCACAGGTATTAGTGTCTGGCTTTTCGTTGGCTTTGGAGAACACAGTTATTGTCCTAGTACTACAGGGACTCCCCAGTTTGTGAGAAGATCAGACTCAGAAGTGGAGGATGTCACTATTATTGCCTCTACAGAAGGACTTTACTGTGATGGATTCTCTGGGTCCCAAGAAACTGTACTATCTCAGAGTCCTACAGCAGGAGATAATGGTCCCTAGAGGAGAGCAAAAAATTTCTGGCTTGACAACCAGCTATCTGGCAATCTCTAGTCACCCCACTGAGCATGACTTAGGACTCACCTAAATAGGCAAATGTGTAGGCAGTGTTGAGCTAGTATAAATCCTGATGCAGACACTTTGTTGTTGTTGCAGCATAGCTGTGCCTCTTCTGTTCTGTTGCTCTGTCCTGTCATTCTGTTCATGGTGGAAGGCTTGGACATGCAGGAATTCTGACACCTGCCCTTCTTACGCAAAGTGGCCCAGTCTCTAAGTGTGCCCTCAGCATCCTTTCCACTACCTAAGTAGGTGAATTGGTCTCTTCCAGTGGTTCGGGTGCTGTCCCTGAAACATGACAGCTCTGCACCTCTTCTGCTGCCAAGTGGTCTCTCACAAGGCACATTTGCAGATGCAATAAATAATAATGAATTCTGATGGACAGAAAGATCACACTGATGTTAAGCAGAATGAAAGGGACCCCAGAAATTTGCCTGTTTTTTTCTAAATAATATTATGGATGCTGTTTTTGCACAAATTAAAGCACACAGGGGCACAGAAGAGTAATGATTGCACTTAATGAGGGGCAATTGAAAGGTATGAAGTAGTTCTTCCAAACAAGTTCTAATCGAAGCTGGAACCATACAGACACTGCGCTCAACAAGCTTTCCTATGAATAATGCACCTAATTACCATCTGCTTTTCTCATAACATGGATAAAAATGTGATCACATATAAAATTCTCACTGTGTTTCCTAGGATACAAGGTGATCCTCATTTCAAACTAGCTTCAAAATGGCAAATGAGCAAACCTAATTTTAATAAAAACAAGGAAACTCACATGTGAAATATAATCTGGGCACTTCCAATTTCATGAAAAAGTCTCTTTGTTTGATTTTTATACAAAACCTACTGAAGAACTTGATAGTACAGCACAAAAAGGCACTTCACACTTGTGGTTTAGACAGTCCACATGGAGGATAACAGCATTTCTCCTAATGGACAGTGTGAGAACAGTGTGAGGAAGCTTCTGACAAAACAGTAAACTCTACTAAAATGCTGATTTTCAACAATGTGAGTCAAAAGATGAGCATAAATGACTCTCATGATGCAGCTTTTTTTAATTACCACCACAGCTAGCTAGCATTTTATGTAGTGGCACTAGTAAGTACACTACTTAGTGAAAACAGAAAAAGCTAAAATTATACTTCTTTTACTTGCATCAACCTCCCTGTGAAGGCCCCCTATCACAGAATAAAGCTTTTTTAATAGTGTGATATCTGCAAGACACACTCATCCTTATTCCATGTCAGAAGTGTACCTTGTCCTGGATTAAGGAGGTCAACTGGGATTTTATAATTTGAGCTCCAAATTCCTCCAACATCTGCTGTCAAGCACAGCATGCACTATCCACCACAGTATTCCTCTTATTTCAGTGATATTCCTCAGATGAATTGAATGGGATGATGGAGAAATGAAGATATTGCTCATCTCCTCATGTTCACCAGCATAACCAAGATAATTTATGACATGATAGACCTATGAGAGGGCATACAGCTTCTCAGTGTTCATGGCTTATATGCAGCACTAAAGGTTAGCATGCATCTCCACACCTATGACTTCTAATTACCATATCTGTTACCAGTAGACAGTGGAAGTGTCAGTTTTGATGGATGGGAGTGGCTTCAGACAATACAATCACTCATTTCATTTCTCTCCATCACTTGAACAGCATTAAAAGCAGTTGGCTGGCTACTGCTAACCCCTCTTGACTTCAAATGTATCCTAATATGACATTAACTCAGCTTACCAAACAAGACATAGTTGGATTAATCTGCTCTCTCCCGCTCTTAATTAACAGGAAGCCCAACCAAGCCATTCCCACACTGAAGACAGAGAGCTGCAGCTCTGGCCTTAGGGACGTCCACTGCTGCCTTGGGTCAGAGGGGGAGCAGTGAAGAGGAAAGAATAAAGCTTTTCCTTTCTGCAACTGAAGGGAAGCTCAGTCCTCATGCTTTGCAGAGCTTAGGCAATGCTCCAAAAGCCAGAGGTCCTGTTTAAAGAACAGCTGTTTCTGAGACATCCCATGTGATAACTTCCCATTCTTTCCATTCTCTCCATTCCCCAAGGTGGAGAGGGAAGGAAGAAATGACAACAATGCAATAGGGATGATGGGATTACATACTCTGCTGAAGGAGCTTGTGCATACTAAAGGCAAAAGGCTCATCATGGACAATGACTGTGTGTATCTCTCGAGGAGGTGTTGCAGATAATGCAGGGTCTGGTAGCCTTCCAGCTCTCCTCCCACATTCTTCTGCGCTGAGAAGCCTGCCCTTCATCGGTCATTCTGGAAGAGGACTGAAATTTGGACTAATCATGATGGTGACTGTTGACCCTGGCTTCCCAGGACATCAGGGTCCTCTTTGCTCCACTCTGACCCTCCCTACTCTTGTGAGGCAGGAACAAGATTCATGTGCACACTTCTGCCCTCTTTACAATCACTTCTTTGCCAAGGACTGTGTATTTGTTTTAGTTAAAGAAGCTTGTGACTGAAAACAGCTGCAGACTGAGTGGAAAAATAACACCTAAAAATAGCCCCAGCCCGAGAGCACAATGTGCATTGATTTTACTATGAAGAGTACAAGAGCAGGGAGATGGTGACTAGGCTGGTATGTTCTAATACGCCTCACTCTGCCATATTTAGAGTACATGTAGTAATCCAGGCAGCCAAGTCAGTCCATGTAGGTATTTGGCTGCTTTGGAAGGGTTCCCAGCAGAGCCACTCCAACTACAACAAATTAGTGTTGTATTTTTATAAGCTGACAGTGAGGAAATCACCCCACAATATTACCATGTTCTGCAGAGAACAGAGAATACCTAACTGCTGAATAAGGAAGACAAATCTCTCGCTGATTGTTTCCACTCAAAACATTTTCCTAGAATAAATTATAAAGTAGATAATATCATTTTCTGCTGTCTGCTGTATGCTGGGATGTGACCTGGAGTACAGTCCAGTTCTAGATGCAGATCATGGACCCAGATGCATTAATTTCTTTTACAGTTTTGCCAGCTTCAGCAAGCCACGCCCTTGGAGCAGCTCAGTAGAAATATCTGTTCAGATTCACTACCACAGACAACATGGGTGCTAATAGAAAGCACAGCTCCAACAGAGACATCTTTTTTATGTTATGACCACTATGACTAACTGCTTTAGAGGTTGGTGGCAGGGTCATATGCTACCCTCTTAAGAGAGGGCAGCTGTAAAATAAGGACCCTCATCAATGAAGACTGATTCCAGCACGAACCTGCCCACTGCCTGATCACTTTCAGGCCTTAAAACTGTAAAGTGAGGGTGAGTTGAAGAACCATGTGTTTTTCAAGGCCAACCCAAGTGATGAAATAAGTCCTTGTTTTAAAGATGAAAGTGATGTCGGTTCTTGCACCTGTGGATAACAAGAGCTGTAGTTCTGCCTTCAACCTCTTTTCTCCTTAGGCCTTGAAATGCTACTGTTTCATTAATTGAGCAGTGCAAATCCATACTGAGAGGCAGAAGAGTGCCCTGTCAGTTTTCAAACTGTTTCTGTGCCAGCTACAGGTCTAGTATCACCCTAACTCCTAATAGTAGGATCTGCTGCCTGGAGAGTGAATCAAGAGGATATCAGATTCAGAGGATGGGCCTGGGTGAAGAAGTTCAATTCTGAAAAGTTTAGTGCTGTTAAACACCTTTAAAGTCATGTGTTTGTTACTTATTTGTCTGCATATTTCAGATAAATTGAGATTCAGTCAGTTGCAAGATAAGCTCCACACCTTGCAAGTGTTTTTACTATGACCATATTTTTTTCCCTTTAAACAACTATGTTAAAACTAACTAAACTGTCCTCACTATATGCATGGGAGGGGTTTAGTTTATTTATTTAGAAGACACAGCTTGCTTGGTCTTCATGAAAACAGGAAGCTGAGTAAAGCCAGGACTTTATCTGTGATTGGCAGACTGTCCCTCACCAAAGGGATATTCAGAGTTTGTACTTTTGGAGAAGCACCCCAAACTCCTCTCTGCGATTGGCACAAGAGAGACCTGGCTGAGTTTACAAACATCCAGGCTTATTTCTCACTTGCTCACAAGTAGATTGAAGCAGTTTTCCTGGTATGCTGCCTTCAGGGGAGCCACTGAGGAGTCATTGCTACCCTTTCCCTGGAAAGCCAGTAGGGGAGAGTGAGGTGAATTAATGCCACTGGTGATCTTGTTCAGGGGCAGCAGAGGCAGGTGTTGATCTTTTCCAAAGATAGTCTGCTGGTTTGGGTTAAGAGTTAGCTTTCTTCAAGGTATCTAGTATGGGGCTGTGCTGAACACAAGGTGGATAATACAGAGATGTTTTTGTGATTGCTGAGCAGGGCTTACACAGAGCCAAGGCCTTTTCTGCTTTTTGTACTGCTACACTGGTGAGGAAGTGAGGGGTGCTTGGGAGAGTGGGAGGAGACACAGCTGGGACAGGTGACCCAAACTGACCAAAGGGATATTCTGTATCATATGACATTGTGCTTCCCCATAAGTTGGGGGGGGGGGAGAGAGGGAAGAAAGAGGGTATATTTGGAGTGATGGTGTTTGTCTTCCCAGGTCACCATTACACGTGTGGTGCTTGGTTGCTGTCTGGAGTTAAAGCACAACAGAAAGATATGCCCTGGTTTCAACCTGGTGTTGCCTGAACAAGCACCCATAGCTCAATCTTGATTTCACTACACTTTTTTGAGGGAGGTTGGACATCTGAGGCCCACACTCAGAGGATGCTAGATCTTGAATTTTGTGTTGCTCAGACTTATTGCAGATACTCAAAGGAGCCTCATATACCAATGTACAAATCAAGGCCTCATTCCCCTACTGCACCCTTAGTATCCTCAAAACCTGATAATATAAATGTGAGTGAGTGTAAATTGTTATCCAAGGCACAATCGATTTACCTGGAAAGAAATAGTTTGTGGTTTTCAGTAAACATTCAAGGGCTGTTCACTTTACTGGCACTAGTATTTTCATTTTTCTAAATAAAGAATGCTTGTGCATGACATGGCCCAGGGATCTGAAACAAAGCAACCTGACCTGGCTGACTAATTACAGTGAAGGTAATTAATTTCTGTGTAGGATATCTGTAATTGATCCATATAGTAATAAATGAATTAGTCGGTGTTGGAAAAATATAAATAATTAATAATTGAGAAATAGGTGCAATCTGGCCATAGATTTCCCAGAAGGAGAATGAAGATAAAGTGCTTGATGTAAATTACTTGCTCAGCTTTACCATTTTGATAAAACATTTTTTTTTTACTAAGAGCAAAACCAAGTGAAACAGAAATGCCTGCATGGTTAATGAGTCAGACATAAATGATACAGTACTTATTGGAGTAGCTGATTGTGAAAGATACACCAAAAATGGCAAAATGTGTGCACACAGCAGATAAAATGAAGCCACGTGACAACATTTGTGCTGTAGGAGAGACAGCTTGAAGCAAAATTGCTGAAAGTAAGTTAAAACTCATACAATACTAAAGATAATACAAGACCTAAGGCTAAAACAAAACAAGAGCACTATATGTAGCTAGAAAGTTTTTCTGTATATGATTTGCATGTATACACATCTCAAGTTTTCTACAAGGCTTGTAGATTACTTTAATTTAGAAACTATCACTACAAACTGTTTTCTGTGAAAATGTCATGAAGCCATTGGGTTCCTGCAGTCCTTGATAATGAAAGTAAGCGGTAGTATGGGGTTTTATGAAAGGACGAAGCCCCTGTAAAACGATTAATGAATCTAAGAAAAACTTTGACCATGATCAAAGTCTGTGGTGAAACCCAAAGGCATCTGAGTTTCACGGAATGCTAGACTTTATTTGTTAAGATGAACATCCTCAGGGAGGTAGATTCAAAGCTAAGTACTAGGGAAAAAGCCCTCTACCAGAGTAGAGAATCGTGAAGCAAAGGAGAAATGGTTGTCCAGGCAAGGAGGTGTGAAGACATAGAGGCAAAAGGAGAACTGTCAATAGCATTAGAGGCAAGTTAGAAAAAGCTCGTCATAACAACTGAATTCAGTGCCTAAACAAATAAACAGAAACTTCAGACAATGAAAGTCCTGATTTTAAAACAATAATGAAATTTTTAATATGGGAATAAATATATTTCCGTGTGTTTATCTGCAATTCAATATGAAGTGTTACTTCTAGAATGCATTAGACACCACACTAACCTGAATATTAGGTATCAAGGTCAATTAAATATATACACAGCCTGAAAATCCCATGTTCTGAACTGTGTTTAGTAAGACTTCTTAAGATTGAGCCTCTGGCAGTATTAATTCAGTACCTGAGTTTGTAATCTGCCTTTGCATTATTCTACATACTCTTGAAAATGTCTCTTAGGGGCTTAGTACTCCTGATGCAAAAAGACAAGAGATGAAGAAATTGTTATAAAACAAATCCTGCAATTGAAGTGTACGAGTGTGTTGTTTTTTTTTTTCCTTAGCATATTAGATATTCAAAGAATATTCTGAGTTGGAAGGAATCCACAAAGATCATCAAATCCAGGTCTTAAGTGACTGGCCTGTATGGGGATTGAAGCCACAACCTTGACATTACTAGTACCATGCTCTGACCAACTGAGCTAACCCACAGGTCACAACAGTTTACCCCTTGGGAAAATTGTCTTGTGTAGGTCTATGGGAAGTAGATCAAAGTCCTATACATCTATACATTGTTCCAAATCCCATCTCATTTATCCCACACAGTGGAACAAGCCCTGGGCTGGGCAACTGTCCAGAGAGTGCTCCCCTGCCACGAATACAGGACAGTCTCTAAAAATGCAAAAGGTGATGCTTGGGTGATGGCAGTGGAATCCCAAAAAACAGCCCTTGATAGAAGCTACAAAAATCAGTTTCCTCCGATTCATTTCCACAAACTAGTGACTCCAGGAGAAGAGAGTCTCTGAGGGCAGAGTTACTCACCAAAGCACCCTGAAAACTGGCTGTTTCCCATGATACCTCCAGGCACTCCTGATCACGGATACCTGGTCATGCCCTATACTCAGACTGTGGCAGAGCAGTGAGACACCACCCCTTGGCTAAAGTCCTTGTCTCTGTGCTCCATTCGGTGTGCAAGTGGAAAGAACATCAATTTCAATATCAGATGAAGGGTCCTTTGAACTGAACAGCAGCTTTGTCAACCTGGTTTGATTAAGTAGGAGACAATGAATTTCTGGTGAAGTACTATGTTAATGCTTATTGCTCTGACTTACCAAGACTCAAATTATGTGGTTTCAGATTAAAAAAAAAAACCTGAAAAAAATTTTTTTATTAATTTAGATTTATCTTAATATCCCACAGAGGTCTGTCCTCTCAAGTAACTGAGTGAAATATGTCTAATATGTGCCTCCAAAAATTTTCATGAAGATTAAAAAACTAAGTGGTTTTTCCCCATAGTTTCTCTTCATATTGATTTTAGGTAAGCACTCACATACGCCTTATATTTTATATAACTAAATAAATGACATATATATTTATGTTTGTGAGTTTAGTGCATCTGGTTCTTCTTCATTTTTTCCTAGTTTCACTGACCTTTTCTGAGCTCATTCCCACAGAATTTTTTCAGAATGGATGTCTATGTTCTAAAAAAAAAATTACTCCCATGCTCCTTTATACCACAGTAAATCTCTAGGTTACCTGTGTGCTTTTTTTTAAAATTTACCCTTTCTGTAATTTCTCCTCTGGTAACTTTGAATAGTCTTTGCTGTAAGTTTCAGGACTTTTATTTTGTGTCAGAGTTTGTGCCAATATTTTAGGGAATTTTTAATCAGTTTCTTCGATTTTCAGTAATCAGTCTTTTATAACAGTACATCGTCCTCCCTGAGAATGACAATTCAATCTTAGTGGTGTCCCCAACAATAACTCTTTCTTTCTTCCCTGTATTCCTGCAGTAGCCCTGGATTGGCTTTTTCCAGGCAAAGAAACATGCTGCTAAGTCTTAACAAGCCCACACGTACTGTTTCAGAATTGCTAATCCTTTAGGTGCAACACAGGGCAATGAAATTTGCCATTATCACAATGTGGAACCAGAGAGATGTTGTAGCAGATTTGGATGACAGAAATGTCTTTGGTTCAAAGGGTTTCCTTTAGCTTAAGTTCTGCTAATTTCAAGTCTTCTCAGAGTATCTCCTCTTTTCTTTTACTTTTTCTCAATTTGCCTCCTCTCAGTTTGATTCTGTTTGGTATATTGAAATCTTCTCAACTGATCAACATCCTCTTTGTTATGTTGAGCAACATAACATCGATAATATGTCTGTTCTTTGTATCTGCAAAGAAATAGGAAATTAATGTTATCTTTATAAATATCAAGCTCCTCAGACGATCTGCCTGATATTTTCTTGTCTTAATTTGTAGAACTAAATATAAGGGACTTTTAGGGGGGAAAAAGTAAAACACAGCTGACAATGAAACAAGGTGCCTGTCTAGCTATAACAAACGGATGAGCTTTTTAGAGCTGACTTAAACTAATTTAAAGCCATATTGTCCTGAAAAAGAGTCTTCCCATGTTTCTTTGATCCTGGCTCTATGTTTCTGCCCTTTCCTTTGGGTTAGCGCAGCTGATCACAGAAGTGGATGGTGAGTTAGATCAGCTTTTCACTAAGAAGAGCTGGCACAACTAGCTGGACAACACACAGCTTTTGGCCAACTAGGTAGGGTTAAATGGGTGTCTGTCCCAATTAGTCTTGTGCTTTTCTGAGCTGTTCGATAACAGACATATATAAGAAGTGTCGGCATTACCAGGATGGGTGAAAGGATTAATATTTGTAAAGTCATCTAGGTTTCAGATTTGTTTGGTATTAAATGTACTCTAACAGTACAGTTATTGTTAGTCTTCCAATGAGCACTCCCATTTTGCTTCACAGCCTAATAGCCACCAGAAAAGACATCTAAAAACTTATTGTATTATTATTTATGATACATACAAAGCAAATAGAGAAGAAATGCCGCAATAATATTTTAAACATACACAGTTTTAGCACAGAAAGCAAGATCAAACTAATTAAATCCGTATTATCACTTTCTGTAAAAACCACACACTGTTCTAATGTGTTGCAAATTCAAGTCCCATTAAATAAAGACCTGATTTTGCATACATATGTATGTATGCATGGTGGGGGTGGAGAGAGACGAGATGCAAAGAATCCTTCCTTCTCCTGGGACTTGTTGGAAACCCCGTGTTGGGTCTGAGAAGCATTGGAGCAGAGACTTTCATGCCTTTGTGCAGTGTCCAAGTATAAAAACATGAGGGTGGTAGCACTCTTGTTTACTAAAAGAGGTCTGGTGAGATGGAATAGGTGAGAGTTAATGAGTGATTTGGCACAAAGCATTCTTCTATGTTCTGCTCTGAATCTCCAAGAGACATATTGGCTCAGCTGATCAGATTCCTTTAATAACACAGCTTCCAGGTCTACACGTGCTGCTCCTGCTCTGCTTCATAGCCAATGATGGTCATGGCTTGAGGCCACAGTCTAACACTGTGTCTCCAGAAAGAGTGTTGTTTTTAATGTCAATCCAATGTTATTTTAAAAGAGAGACAAAGAACTAATGCATTTCCTGGGGTTCCCAGCTTTCCTGGATACTGTTCAAGCTGCTTCAGAGCTCAAGTATTTGCTAAAGGCTGTCAGTAAGGTTGTGACAATACTGTGGCATCTCAGATGCAGCAGCTATGGAGCTATTTGACAGAAATGTGATGAAAAATGATAGCTTGTTGAACTTAAAGCATTGCCTTTAAAAGACTTCCACTAATACTTGCCATGGTGATAGCCAGGTATCAGTCTTAACCACCTCCTCACAAGTTTGCCCAACCATTTGGGTTACTGAAAGCTGTTGTGCCCACAAGAATGGACCAGGTCTGCCAGACTGATCTTATTTGCTTTCGGTTGGGTGACTGTGCAACTAGAGTCTGCAAGAGCACAACAAATAGAAAGATGACTGAAAAAGAGCGAAGGGAATACCTTAAAACACTGGTAATTTAAAAAAAAAAAAAATCCTAAAATGTCATCCGTAGATAATTTGGAAACAAAGTTAACGCAGAAATTGTGTATTTGCTATAAGAAGTTGCTCATTTATAGACATATTTCCTTTCCCCAAACTATACAATAATAGTGGCAATGCAGAAAAACACTCTTTTACATTAGCTGTATACTTGATACCTTTCTGCCGTCCTAGGCAGATGATTCTTCAAGGCTAAAAATTTAGTTCTTTGTTATTAAAAAATACCAGTCCTTGCTATAGGAGTTGATGATTCATTGAGAATTATAATTATAATCAAAGCATAATAGACATTTTGAGCCCCTTATTATTGCTGCCAAGAAACTATTTATTCAGCTAAAGAATTAAATCTTTGTTTGTAAGCTCTTTCTTGTTCACAATAGAAATAGAAGTGTGTGACTTGGCTCATGAGCAGATACCAGTCTGGCTGTTTCACTCAGAGTGAAAAATGGGCCTTCATACAGAAAGACTTGGGATACTTAAAACAATTATTTATACATATTTGCCTCTATAAAATCCACTGTACAGCTCCAGTGAAGCTACTGATTGCTCTTTCCCTTTACTGTATGTTGAAGACTGTGTGATATGCTATATGTTCAGTATTACTTGCATCTCTGACACCCTCCAAAAACAACCCACAAAACTAAAAAATAATTTAGGAAAAAATAAACAAGGGAAGAAATGCTTGAAGCCAAGAAAAGCATCAATCACACAGATGAACTGGGTCATCTTTCTTTTTCCCTTCAACATTATAAGAACAATAAGGTTCCTTGAAGCTACCTGATGATCTTTCTCAAAGAGATAAAGGGGAGTGAAAATGACTTGGCTTATTCTTCTACTTCTCACAAGAAAATACAGTAAGAAAAAAGATATTTCATGCAGGTATAATCAACTTACATCAGCAGCAGAAATACTCTGACTTGATACAGTCCACTACTGTTCTTTACTTTCTGTCTTCTCTAAATATGTGAGTAAATTCAGCATGCAAAGTCTTTTACTTTTAAGATTGCTGCACAGCTTCATGTAGAATCTCTTGGCTGAAAAGGGCAGATCCATCAAAAGAACATTGCAAAGTAAGTTCTTTTCAACCTAAATAATTTTTAAAATGTTAAGTTTGTTGTCAGTTGGTCTAATGGAACCCATAGCTCCATGAAAGGAAATAACATCAGGGAAGATAACAACCTGCATGAACTCACCTTAGCAGCTGTACCTTTTCACAGTGTCTGCTATGCTTTTCTAATTAGGTGAGATATCCTGGTTTAACTTGGAAGGTATTTAGAGCATTTCAGCCTTAAAATTCATTCTTCATACTGCAGTAAGAGACCATGGCATAAAGGATACCTCATATCATAAGATCTTTGTCTGATAATTTTATTTGGTTGGGGAAAGGAATGCAATGAATGCACATCATGGTATAGGCACAAATGTAACTCAGTTTGGCTCTATCTATACAATTACTCCCAACAGGGAAAACTTTTATATTAGGGATCCAAAGTTACAGAGCTTTGGCCAGCTCCTACAAGAAAACAGTAGTTTGCGTAGAAGCCTATACTTGTCCTGAATCAAGTGCCTTTGCTTCTGCCTTCTATCATATGTGCTTTGTACAGAGGTAACTTATTTTAAGGTAATTGTTTTAAAATATCCATGCCAAGTGTTTCTATGAGTGAATGAGAATGTGTGCTGTACATCTGAGTAAGAAAAAATGTGAGAAAATGCTGATTTGAAGTTATTTCCCATCCCACTAAAATGAGGGATGCTATAAGGCTGTTTTTTATTTCAAGTTGTGCTGCTGTTTGGGTCAAATTCTATGTCAAGTCAGTAAGAATTCTCCCTTTAACTTCAAGAAGATCAAGATTGGAGCAGCCACAGTAGCTTTAATAAATGTAAATCTCATTAGAAATACCCTCTTTTATAACAAGTGCCAAGATGTTCAAAGCTCCAGGCTACATTACGTTACAACACTGACTGAAATGGCAGAAGAAGCTACCATCCCCAGTAACGAATTTTTTTAATTACTCTTTTCAAAGAGGATGGTACCAAGCCTCTAGTGAGAAGCAAATTAATCCTTGAATTGAAATACATTAGGAAGGCTTAAATTATATTTTTAAAAGTCTTTCCTGGTTAGCAGTGTTACTTCCTAAATCAGCCTAGGAAATGCCAGATTTTTTGTAATCTTATTTTTATCAATCGAGTTTTGGGAAGAGAGCTGCTAGCACTTTTGGAGGGCAACTACTTAGTCTACTTACCCATTACAGACAATGCCCCAGCACAGACATCAGAATTAAGGTTTCCCCAAATCATCAACTCTGCTTATCATCCTATTAGCTAGGGATGCAGGACCATTCCAGTGGTCTTTTAAGTCCACATCCCCTTGGGCTGTTACTGAGAAATTAAGCTTCCAAGAGCCAGTACATGCTTTACTCTTCCTGCTGACCTTGAGAGATGTGTATCTATGAAAGTGGATGCTAGAATCATAAGCCCAGTGAAGGGGCTCAAGCATGGTGAACTCTTTGAGCAATGAGCAGGAGACTAGTGGCTCATTCAGTCTTAGGCCTGCCTTGTGTCAAAATTATCACCAGTGATGATAAACTGGTGATAAACTGGCTTTCCAGACTGATGGTGCCTATTCCTTAACAAATGGCTAGCTGCTGGTGAGGTCATTGTGTGGAAACTTTTACTGGCAGAAAAAATAGTGAGAATTGAGCCAGAGACACATGGCTTTCTACAATCCTTCCAATAGATATGCCCTGGGAAATTCAGGTATGCCTAATGTTCATGCAAAAAATGGGTGGACAGGTGGGAGACAGATTTTTTGCTAGGGATGTATCATAAGGAGGGGTTTATAGTCAATGTGAAAGTTAATATGATGCTTTCATTTCTAACAAAAAAAGGCAAGTGAATCAATGCAGAATCATCAGGAATGAGCCTCATTTTTTTTCCCAAATGTGACATTAATTAATATTGTGATTTTTAATGTTTTAATTTTTTTCCTGAATTTCTGAATTTTCTGGTAATAGAAACAAATATGGATGCAAAGTTCCTAAATTTTTTACAGTCTTATTAGAATAAACAAATATCTATTTTCATTTACCTTCTCCTATGGAAACATTTTGAGTCAACCAAGAAGTCTTTGAAGTCTCTAATCTGTTTTCTAAACAAAATAATATAAATTCAGCTGATTGAATTAAGCTAGCACTCATGCATGCAAAAGCAGGAAATGCTCCAGTATGTTACAAAAATATACTGAACATATGACTAAAAGAAACAACCACTACTTGGATAATTGGTTCAGCCATGACAGATTCTCACAATTTTTTCCATGCTCCTATTACATACAAAAGTACTTCTCGCATCCAGACCTGACTGATAATCAGATACAGCTCAACAGTGAAATCACAGGCAACCCCTAGAACCATAACAAGTAGCAGAAGTAGAATAAATCCGTGGGAAAATATTTTCTCCTCTTTTAGCTCCATTAAAAAATAAATATCTGAAATAGGCTGCATGTCTGCAGAAAGAATGGATACGACACATGAGATCAAAACATCATTATGAGAACAAAAACTTTATGTTTTGGGAAGTTTTGGATATTTTATTTGCAGTTATAGTTATTTTCAGTTGTCCCTTTTTCTGCCATGGCCCCAGCTGGTCTCCTTGACCTAAGAACTGCCACAGAGAGAGGACCAAGGAAGATCAGAACAGGATCCACTCTGTGAATCTGGATTGGCCTCACTGGCCCAGAAGACTTGTACCCACCATTTCAAGTAATCTAACGTGCAAAGATAGTGACACAGGATGCTCTAAGTAAAACCTAATTCTGTTGAACTATACAACAGGTTTCCATGATGTCATGAGGATGTCATGAGTCATAAATATAGAGGAAAAGAGGAACAAGAGAATGTAAAATGGCCACAAGGATTAGCCAGATCATGAAAAATATTTTCTGATTGAAAATATGCAAACTGTATATGATCAACTTTTGTTACTTTCACAACTTGTGCAGAGAAGTAAGTTAGCCACTAAACATGATAAGTTTATTTGTTCTTTTATTTATTTTTAAATTCTAATTAGAGAAAGGAAAAGGGTGTCAAGAGTCTTTAGTGATTCACATTTTAACAACCAGGTTATAATTTATTAATTCCCAACTTATAAAATTTTCACAACCTCTTTCCACAGGAGTCCAAGAGCGACTCAAATTTATTTATTGTTTCTATGTAGGGTGTCATTAAATATTTGTTATCTCCTAAAGTTTGTTGGGAAATGGGATTATTTTCCACATCAAATCACACCAATGCTAATGGGAAAAGCATTAGATGTTGACCCAGCAAATTAAACTGTAAAATATAAGGCTCATTGTTATTATTACATACAGACACATTTTCTGTGCTCCTTATTAAAACCATCTTCATCAAACTCATTGTATTTTAGTCATGTTTTAAAATAATTATGCCAGAATATAAACCACATGAATTTATAAGAGGAACAAGTTCCACTTGAACATGTTCAATTTAACTTTTTAAAAGAATTTTCCAATTGGTCTTCTTTGACATTTAAATTGATCACCTACGAAGAAAAAAAAACACATTGAGAGTTGTTTGTGCTTCTCTTAAATCTTCCTAAGATACTCCTTCTATTTTATTTTCCAACAAAACCAAAAAGCAATTCTGTGAATATGAAGCTCATCTAAAGGATATTTCTGTAAATTCTGATTTCTAGCTATTTGTGTTTTATTGTTTTTTTTTTTTTTTTTGGTAAGAATGAAAGTGTCCCATCATGGGGTTCAGTGTTCTTTTCCTCTGGTGGTTATTCTTTCCTGGAGAATTACTGGGGAAACTGTCCTCCTCTGATTCCCTTGTGGATCTGCATTCCACAGTTTGCCACAGTAGACAGTCCCTTTATTCACAGAAGTTGTACTGTGACAAGGTAATTTTTAATATTCTAAACTAGAAATAAGATTCCTGATGTTGTCTACAAAGTCCATTTGCTTGGTGGACTTTCTGTGTCCTTCCTTTATCATTAGTGGGGATAGATCCAACACAGAAACTGGAGCTTAGTGGACATTTTATCTGGCCAAGCATAAATATTTACCTCAGGATGAGACAGATCATGACCTGGGTTCTGTTGATAAGCTCTGAGCTGGGTTTAAAGAGAATCTAAGGTCTGGCTTAAACTGCTTACATTTGCAGATGTCACAGCTCACCCGTTAAATCAGAACACATGTTTCATGTTGCCACTGTTTTGTGTATTTGGTGACTAGTGAGGAGCTGAGGGCCTCATCTCCTCTGCCTGTCTGATGAAAAAATATAAGTACATTTTTGACAACTGAAATGTTTTGTACCAAATAAGATTCTTATAATTTTGTGTAAGGAATCAAGGAGCCAATGACTACAGCAGATCCAGCTGGTTACTCATCCTACTCCCTTTGGAAACACAGAGCTTTCCTCACGTACCAATTCCTGATCAAAGGATATAAATGATTGATCCTTTATGTAAATGATTGATCCTTTATGTTAATTCACAGTTAAAGAATGCAAAGCAAAGACCTTTTTTCCTTTGCCTTATGGTGCACCTCTGCATGGGAGGAAATGGCCATCACCGCAATTCCTGATACTCAGCACACACTGCAGCTGGTATACTCCTTAGTCACAATGCTTCTGGCCTCTTTTCACTAGAGTGACTGCACACACTCAGCAGCGTTCTGGCCATAGTCAATAATGCTCTGCTCTCCCTGGTGTTGATACTTCTCTCCGTTTCCTCCTTCATTCACAATTCTACAGATGCACAAGTATCTGACTTCCAAACCAGGGAGTGAATCATTTGTGCTCTAACGCTGCTGAACGTTTATTTGCTGCATTAAAGTGGCACTCCTATTCCTTTCTTACCAAATGCTTCATAGACTTGCTAAATTTTGCTAAATTAATATCTCTTCTTAAAAATGTAACGTATTTCTGCACTTCTCCTGCTACTTGAAACCAGTAGTTTTTCAAGACAGACTCTTAACTGTGACAAGGAGGAGAATTTGTTATGAATTTTGCAATAAGCTCCAAACTGAGCTCTCAGGTCAAGGCTTGGTTCAGCAGTTCCTGATCAAAAGACCTGTGTGAGAGCCTCATGGGGCAATAGGAGGTTCTGCCTTCCTGATGTTTGAACTTTCTGCCCAGTACCCAAGGAAAGACAGCGTTCACCATGTTTCAGGAGCTTTTTAAGTCAGCAAGAACTAATAAAGTCTTCTGCAATTCTCTGTTAAATAATTGACTGTTAAGTTCAGAAACTCTACACAAAGGCTCTATGCACCCACTTGTATGGATTTTTCATGTACAAGTCCCTAACTCTTAAAGAATTGGGTGGAAACTGAATATTAACTATTACAGTGGAAATAACAATATGAGAAAAGACAGAAGAGTCAACCTAGAACCTAGGCTAAGGAGTCAAACCATGAGATCTCTAAAGCAGGTATTAAGTAGTAGGTACAGGAAACAAACAGGGACATTGGCCTGGACTCTGTCCATACCCCATAAAAATTCAAGTGAAAGATCCAGTGTCTGAGTCCTTTCACAGCAGGCTGGTGGGCATCCAAGAGGTAAAGTTAGTCTAGATTCTGTTACATGGACGTATTTTCACACTGTCCTCATAACTGGTAGCTTTATAATCCTCTGGTCTTGGTGGCAAAAGCTCCAGGAAAACCCTCTGGAATTTAGCCACATACATTTGCTGTAGTCACAGGAGTAGCTTCTGACCTGAACACTTGCAGCTGAGACATCACATAATTATTTCTCCAAGCAGAGGAGCAAAGTATGTCCTACTCTGACCTGAAGAACTGAGATATACTTAAAAATTGCACACTGATTTTGATGAAATGCATCCGAAGACGCTGGGAAATTTCTATCTTTGAAGGTTTTCAGAACTCAACTGGATGAAGCCCTGAGCAACCTGCTCTGCCCCTGGTCCAGGCAGGAGGTGGGACTAGAAACCTCCAAATGTTCCTTCTAATGTAAATTTTTATATGGTTTTATGACCCTATAGATCTTTTATTTTGAGGACTAAGGTTTTTTTGTTGTACTAGATATTTTCCATTAAAACCATTTCAACTCATAAGCTCTGGTGTAATGAGACATGCTACATGTGCCACACTGCTCAGAGCAGCACTCCCAGTCGTGGTACATGCATAGAAGAACCACCTATTGCCATTTAACAAGACATTGAAAACACACAAATACCTGCCTTCCAAATAGCACTTTCTGTAGTGGCAGCAGCAATTTGGTATGGTAATCAAAGTGTAACACAGAGATAGGTCCTAAGAACCCTTTCCCAGAAAGGAATCTTTTACCAAGAAGCAGTTTGAGCTGGAGTGGGATCGGTGACCAGGCAAGTCCTGCCAAGGCATGCTCCGCTTGGTGACACAGACTCCATGTGGGTCACACGTCCTGCTGGCTCGTGCCACTGCCCTGGCCACCATCCGTCCTTCTGTCCGTCACTCAGCAGCTCTCGGGCAGCCAGCACAGAGTGTACAGGAGGGACATGCAGAGGCTGTAAAAAAAAACCCTCATAAAAATAACTTGGGAGACTCCTCACACCAAAGCTGGAAATAGCAGAGAAAACACCTCCCATGCTGGTTCAGGGATGCCTGCGCAGTGGGGAGGAACCTCTCCTTGCTGCAGCTCTCAGTTGTCAGTCTGCATTTCGACTGCAGGTTCCATGAAGCTGTGAGTGTTCTCTGGGAGGCACCTCACACTTACTAGCAGTGTAACAAGGTGATCCCATCAGCCATTTAATGCTTGCAGCAAGTAGTGTGGGAAAGAAACATCTCCATTTGCTTCCTACTGGAGATGAGCTGTTGAGGTGGAAGGAGATGGTTAGATGTTGCGTTGCCCTCGGATGATAGGAAGAAATTGATGGAGAAGTCCTGGGAGGGAGGAAGGAAGGGCAGGATAAGATCATAGGAAAGGTTAATATGAAAGGAGATGCAGAGTCTTGTACAACTTCTTTTACTGCATTTATTGAGAAACAAGAATATCTACTGAAATCCGGAACCTGTTCTAAATAGGAAACGGGTGTCATCTTTAAATGTGCTTTCTAGCTCAACCTTATGGTGCCCCGGAGAAACACTGTAATTTTTTTATAATCTACATGAGAGAAGACAGAGTGGGCAGGGGGGAGCATTGAGGAATCAGGACAGGAGGTGTATAAAAATTTGTATGTTGTTTACAAGGAAGAAGAATGGGGTTAAGAGGCATTTTTTCTCTTTTTTTTAACCCCATAACAGATTAGGGATAATACTACTGGTTATGAATTTTACCAGAGGAGTGAAAGAATGCATTCCTAAGCCCAGGGGTTTTTCTGTAGTTTCAGAAAATGTATTGAAGTGCCAGGGTGTCTGATTATTCAGCCCTTGCCTTAGCGTCATACAATACAAATGAGTGCCACACAGCATGGATTGAAGATTCACAGAGAAAAAGCTGTTGGAGTTTGATAGTGTTTTGGATCTCAGAGAAATCTAAAAATACCAAATACAGCCGACAAATACAGACAACACATGTGCAGTGCTTTAGCAAGCCGAACATCTGGGAGTATTTCAAACGCTTCCCTTTTGTGTTGCTTATTATGCTACCAGAGAGCAGCAAACTGCAAATGAAAACTTAGCAGATTTTTGTAGTGCTTCTAAGTTCAGCTACAAAGACATCACAAACAATAATGGGGAAAATTGATATATGTCAGTTTACAGCCCCTATGTATCCTAGTCTTAGAGGACACTTACATTTGCTGTGCTGTCTCTCTCTCTAGTTTTCTGGATGAATTCTTATATTGTGGATGTATATGTACCTTTTAAATGTATACATGGATATTTCCCTTATGGTGTGATTTAACTGAGACTTGCAGAACACTTTGCAAACTCAAAATGAACTTCACATAATGAGGTAGAAATAGTAATCATGTCACCCACCATTCAAAGACATCACTTCTGTTGACACAGTACTTGCTTTTCATACAGTTATGTCAATGCAAAAAGCTTCCCTCTAAGTCAAAATCGACAAAGTACAGATCGAGGTCCAAAATAAATAAAGCGGTTTTGCTATTCCATGGAAGTAGTTTTGCTATAGACTTCAGTGAGATGAGGATTTCACTCAGTCATTTCGTTCTTGCTCATTGATTTATATTACACAGTCTTATTTAACAGGACTACTTAAGGGAGTAACTACAACTGTATATCTCTGTGTGTCATGCATGCTTAACAGATAGGAGTCAAAGAGTATGCTACCTGCACAAGGCTGTTTGCAAGTCTAGACAAACAGCATAATTTTGAAATTTTCTGGATCAAACAATAACTTTCCGAGTTATATGCATATTAGGAGCTTTTATAAGTTAGAAAGGAAAACGATTTTGCCAGGATGGAATAACAATAGTGGGCAAAGGGTGTTTTTCTGCACATCCTCAGATGGGCAGTCAGCACTATCTCCTGGAAAATAAACACTCGTGGAAATACTACTCAGAGGACAGATCAGCACAAGTTCACACTGTGTTGGGCTATAAGTACACACAGATCCATGAAGGCCAACCAAAAATCTTCTGGATAGTCTCTACTATATAGTTATTTTAACAAAGAAATTACTTAAAATATCAGAGTGATGAAGACAAGGTAAAAGCATGAAGAAGGATCCTGTTTATCAAGAGCTTTGACTTCCATATGGCCAAAAAGGTATTGTAAGAAATGCCATCATCTTGTAAGGTGAAAATAAACCTTATTGGACAGAACCATACGAGTGAATACTGACCATATAAACTCGCTGGCTCATCTTTCGGCATGTGGAGACTGCCTGCTCATATGCCTCTAGGATTTCCTTCTTGAAGAATGACCAGCCTTCCTGGATCCTTTGCCCTTCAGGACTGCCTCCTAAGGGACTCTGACAACTGGCCATATAAACTCGTTGGCTCATCTTTCGGCACGTGGAGACTGCCTGCTCGTACACCTCTAGGATTTCCTTCTTGAAGAATGACCAGCCTTCCTGGACACCTTTGCCCTTCAGGACTGTCTGCCAAGGGACTCTGAGAGCTGGATGTCTAAAAACAGTCTGCCCTCCAGAAGCACAAGGTGGCAGTTCTGCTGGCACCCCTCCTAACTTCTCTAAGAATCAAACCCTGTCATTTTATGATCACTTTTCCCAAGACGGCCTCTGACAGTCAGAGCACCCACCAGACCTTCCATGTTCACAAACAACAGGTCCAGCAGGTGCCTTACCCTCATCGGCTTCCTCACCATCCGTGTCAGGAAGTTACCTTCCATGCATTCCAGGAGCCTTCTAGACTGTTTCCTCTCTGCTCTATTGTATTTCCAGAAGACATCTGGTATGTTGAAGTCCCCCTCAAGAACAGGGGCCAGTGATTGTGAAACTTCTCCCATTTGCTTATAGAGTATTTAGTCTTCCTCTTCATCCTAGTTGGATGGTCTATAAAAGACTCTCACCAGGATGTGCGTCCTGTTGGCCTTCCCTCTGATTCTTACCCATAAACACTCAACCCTGTCATCATCATCACTAAGCTCTAGGGAATCAAAACACTCCCTAACATACAGGGCTACTCCACCACCTCTCCTTCCTTACCTATCCCTTCTGAAGAGTTTGTAGCCACTTACTGCAGGTCTCCCACTGTGCAAATTATCCCACCATGTCATGGCAACTATGTAATAATTTTCCTGCTGTACTGTGGCTTCCAGTTCCTCCTGTTTGTTGCTCATGCTGCAGGCATTGATTAGATGAACCTCAATTGGACTGTTGATCCTGCCACCTTTTCTGGGGACAAGCCCTAATTCCTACTTGACCATTCTCAGCCACTTCCGTGATTTCTAACACATCAATGACCCTTGCAGGGATCTTCATCCTCTGCCTCCACTGAGACAGCAGATAAGGACCTCACTAGCACCCTGTCCCTCAAACACTGGTGTGCTGCCCCCAGGCTTATCTCCAGTGACCCTGGTTTTATCCCTTTCCCCCTTTGAATCAGATGTTGATCAGAACATGATAACTCACAAAGACTTGGTGCTCAAGTATTTTATAATATCAGTTTCGGGTCTCACAAAGGTTGAGCTAAAGAGGCAGGTACACTGTGCAGTTGCATAGGCTAGTATACCCAGCTCCACACCATTGGACACTACTGGTTGAATGTATTCCCTGGCTCAGTAGAACTTCTCTGCAGACCTATATCAATCATTATAATTGTTTTAGTAATCTAAATATGGCTGGGATGAATTTCCCAATGGTATTTGCCACCGATTTATTTAAGAATTTTAATTAGGTCATCATCAAACAGTAACTAGTTAGAAAAGCAGCTAATAGTTTCTGTATGTTCATCCTTACCATGGTGCCCATGGGCACCATTTACAATGGTCATTTTGTGCCACAGCCACCAGCACCTATTAAACTCTATGAATCAAACCCACAGAATTCCTCCTGTCATTAAAAATAAGGAGATTCTGGAAAGCTGTTATGACCAGCTACAAAGCATACTTCAGGTATTGCATCTTCACACACAAAACAGTGTCCAGGGAGTTACAGTTTTGCTTTCTTGGTCCCCTTTCCCTAAAATGGAAATAGAAATAAACAAACAACCTTTTCCTTTCTTGCCCTTCTGCCCCCAGTAAAGACATCAAAGTGGGATCAGTGCAAAACTAAGCAATAAATGAAATGGAATATTTTGGGGGGAACAGGTGTTCTGCTTACAGATCATCTTTAAAACCTCAATAGGGAGAGTTACAGGCAGGCTGCAAAAGCTGAAGAATGGCCAGATCACAGGATTTGTAATTAGAGTGAGTACATGGTGCTTCCTCACTGGGAAAAAAAAAAAAAAAAAAGGATGAGCAGCTGTCTCAGCAATATTGGAGTCAGCAAGGACTCCCAATGAAATCAGATACTTGTCTGCAGAGAAAACGAGCACCGTACATCCATCAGGCGGGCATGTGTCACAGCTAGTTGAAGAGAAATGGCTTCTAGAAAGTTAAGCTTCTTCTGAAACCTCAGTACATCTATTAATAAGAGAGAATGAAAAGAAGGCTAGAAAATAAACTAGAAATACAAGCAGTAGTCACCTTAGGCCTCACATGATTAACTTCACTAAAGCACATTATGTGCCTGTACAAGGAGAAAAAAAATCAAAGAAATACTTTATTGCATTAGCTATATATTTTATATATTGCAAAAATAAACTGATGCAGCTTACATACATATGTGTAACAATTTCAGGACTTGAACAATTATTTGAGACCTGATTCTGACTTTACACCCATTTTTTGTTAGATTAACTGCATTTATAATGGGATGAGTTTCAGTGAAGTAATTGCACACATCCATCAATTTAAATAGACAGAGATGCTCCCAAGCTTTTGTCCAAGCTTTGAAAAAAAAATACTAGGGCTTGTCTGAAGAACGAAGAGTTCCAAATTTAATTGTGCACTGTGCAAATATTATTTTACTGTTGCAAAGCAATGTCTTCAAGACAATCAGTAAAGGAGCCTGGGAGCCAGAATAATAGGCAACAGCTTTTTCAATAGATACTGACCCAAGAGGTCTCAGAGACAGGGAAATTCACACAACCCTCACAATTCTCTCTGTTCTGCTGCTAGCACTATGCCTCATATCTATTCTGCACAGCAGACCAGCTTTACTCTCACTCCAGGACCCCATCTGCCAGACATAACTGGTCATTGCCACATCGGCAGCTATCCCTGGGAGACAGCAGGGAAAACATGTACCTTTCCACTGGCACATCCCAGTTGAGACCTGCTGTTATCACCACTGAACGAGCGAGCGTGGCAGCAGCGAGAGGCACAGGCCTCCCTTCTTGCCTCACATGCTCTTTCTCTTCATGTTTACTCAAGTCTCATCACTGTTTTGAGCTATGACTCAGAGGTCTTCTTCACTACCACCTAAGTGGGTCCCATAACGTGCCTACAGCTGCATCCACCTTGTGAAGTCACAGCCTGGGCACAAGAGGCAGAGGTGCTAAGAGGTACTCAGGGCCAGTGTGCTGGGTTTGCTCTGAAGCCAAGCAAAGGGGTCATCAGTGAGCAGCAAAGATGAAAACATCAACCCTCTCTTTTTTCAACCAGAGAGCTTTTATTGTGTCTGTGTTTCCATAATGTTTCTAAACAATATTATGACCTGAAAGTGAAACAGAATTAAGTTGAATCTAATTTAAAGTGCTTTAAAAACAGGTAATTGGGAAAGCAGACTAACAAAATTAGATGCCTGCAGGACGAGGTGCTTTTATTTCTCCTCAGCAGGGAAACAGACTTCTGTGCAGTACCATGCCTCTTTCTTCCTCTCACAGGCAGGAGAACAAGAGAAGTAATAGTATCAGGCAAATGTTATTCTTCCTTTGGCTTGGAACAGGCAGCGCTTCCCAGGCAATTGAAATTGGTACCATTCTGCAACAGTCAGATAGCAATTAATCTGCACTCCCTACACAGCTAGATCCAATGGGGCTTCCATCTGTCCACCCTAAAATGCACAGTGGGCTGGGATCTGTGGGGAGATAAGCCATTCTCACTGTTCCTGCTGGTACAGACTTCATCACTGCAAAGCCTTATGCAGCAAAGAGAGTGAATGGGCCATTGTAGCCCAGCCCTGCCCTTCTCTGCGCTGGGAAAGGACGACTTTGTCAGCAGGCCTGTGCCAAAGGGCTTGGCAGGCTCTCCTTTTTGGTTGCATAATACAAGTGTTTAGAAATGGGTGCAGGGACATAAGCTGGGCCTAAAAGCAGAAAACTGCCCAGAGCTATGGCTGACATAGCCAGCACGTGTCCTATGTACAAACTCTTCCACCTGAAACACAGGTAACAACAGACTGAAACACCTGTACACATACAAAAACCCCTCACTGATAATTTATATCCTTCCTGAGGATGTCCAAATTAAAGATGTACAACTTAATAAAACTACTGCACCTCTGGAAGAGAGCCAGCGTGGCAGTCTTGGGTCCAAGGAAAAAGAATTCACCCCACAGGTTAGCCTTGGGTAAACTCAATGTTTCTTCAAAGTCAGAGCCTAAGTCTCCTCTGCAGCTGCCAAGGACTGAGCAGCAGCCCTGTGGGGTGACCCACCTCACAGGGACTAGTTCTCCAAGGGCTAAGTGAGCCACACTTCAAAAGACATTAATTATTCATGGCTTGGACTAAGGGAGATGGACTCTTCCCCTTCTTCTGCTTGAAGCTTCTACAGCAAACTTTCTTTTCTTTCATGGATAGTTTTTGACCAGATTGTCATTTTTGGTCTCAGTTTGGTAAGCTGACATGGCTTGGTAGCAGAATTTTTTGCAGGGCTTTTTATTAGTAGTTCTTTTTAATGGAATTAATTAGTAATATGTTATGAGTTTACACTGCATGTCACAAATTTTAGGCTTATGTGTTTCCAGCAGAACAAACATTCTGAGTTTCCCCAGACAGACAGTTGTCATCTCACTCACAGGTCCACCCATGTAGACCACCCAGCCCCAGCAGCAGGCATAGTTACAACACCCCAAAGCAGCAGAATTTTTTCTGTTAGCACAATGCAACAATTTTATTTCTAATGATCTTGTAATGCTGTGCTCTAATTGAATTTTTAATTTCTTTTATAGTATTCAATCCTGCAAACTGCTAAGCTATATACTTAAAGAAGCTGCAAGATGAGCTTGTAAAGTTTTCTACATTTGCCTGTTTTGTTTATAAAAAGAGTGTATAATGACATATGTTCTTTGAACCAGTGCTTAGCAATTGAAGTTGTTTACTAATAAAAGTTTGTTTGTTTCATAATACAGACAGAAATGTGTAACTGGACTATTCAGGCAAACTTAAACTCATACTTCAGTCTGATCGTTTGTGTTCCTTACTTCATCTGTAATTCATTGCAGAATATTTTACAAAATTTTTACTTATATGAAGCTACAAAAGAATGCTATTAATATTTAATGACTAAAAGACTCATGGCACAGTTTTGCAAATTCGTGTATACAAAATGTCATAAAGATACCACATAGGCAAGTTAGCATGCCTGTGTTGATAGACTTGCTCAGGGGAATGATTTTTTATGATAAAAGCCCTTATTGCAGCACTGGCTTTATCAGCACGGTACTCTTGAAAAATAAAATGGACCTCAAGAATGCTGAATCTTAACCTACAAGAAGACACTGTCAAGTGAGAAGTTTGTAAAAAAATCCAAGTGAAGGAAAAGGCTTTGAGTGAGACATTGCAATGAAGGGAAACACCTACATACATCAACCAAGGGAGGATTTGTTCCTTTGTCCAACAAGAAGAGGGCATATTACAGAAGCACACTGCATAGTCAGCTGAAGGAAATGCACTAGTTTGTCTCCTTCTTGATGAATAATTAACATGCAGTTAATTAAAAGGAAAAATGTATGCTAATGCATTCAAGTGAAGTTTTTTGCTATTCCTATATATGTTTTAGAAAATTAATATGTGCAAAACAATGTATTTTGCAGGAAAAGGGTACTAGTTGAAAACATCAGCTGTGCTTAAATATGATGCCCATTATATGTTACCATTTTGTGACTAGAGAAAACTTGTAGTTGCAGAAAGTGTATTACAAAAATTCTGTATCCTCCTGTACCGAATTACATAAAAGCAAGCAGAATCCAATTGAAATTCAATTAAAAATGAGATAAAGCAGAAGCATAGACCTCACTTATATATGGGACTTTCTCCAGCTTCATCCTTTGCATTGTCAAAACTCAAACAGACGGAGCAGAAGGAGTGCATTCAGTTCTGAAACTGAAGCCAGAACAACAAGCAGAAGATCCAGGCAATCTGCTGTGTTCCTCACAAGGAGAATTTACAAATAGTGAGAGTGTTTTTAATTGTCCATCTCTCACAAAAAGAGAGGAAAATAGCCTAATGGCAACACAGGTTTTTAAAGTCAGACACATCTGGGAGTATTTGTGTTAATACTCTGCGTACAAACAACAGGTGTAAAAATTCAAGCACCAAAAACTAACATACGGTAAACTCAGGAGGGGAATTAAAAGGAGAATCAAACTGAGCGAAATACTGAGGGAGATCTATTTCTGTCAGTAGCCATAGATCCACTGAGTGATATGGTACGCGTTGCATCAACCCTTCTTGTTCACCCTTATTCCCTAGGCGGACCCTTCCACACTTTTACTTGTGGCCCATGCAAATATTTTCTATTTGATATGTGTTGGTAATAGACATATTAACTGCAACTTGTATGTGTGCTTGTGTATTTCATGAGGCAACTGTGAACCTCACTGTCTTCCTGAATAGGTGAGCTAGGCCCTCAAACTTTACAAAATAAAGTGGCTATCTGAAATCTGATTCGGAAGTCCACAGTGCCATGTACCCTCTCCCTTGCTGGCAACCAGTGCCATTTCCCTTCTCTTTACTAGGTGTAACCCAATGAACTCACTGTTTGCAGGGAGAGGATAGGTTTCTACCTTTTGCAAATATGTTGGATTTTGCAGCTGTGCTCAGAACAACCCTCCATGTTGTAAACAGGCTCCATGGTGCTCCACAGCATTAGAAATGTGGGTGCTGACTGAACTTTGATATGACTGTGGCACTTACCAAGGAATGGGGAAACAAACTTTTCCCCACACCCTACTCTGGACATTTATTTGGTCACAGCTATGTTCACGCACAATCCATGTGATTCAGGTATGCTGTGGCACAGGGCAAAGCATGTGTAGCTAGTACACATGTGACCTTTTGTGCCTAAGCAAATGCAGATTGAAAAGGGAGCAACTATAAAACCTATATATTTAAATGTGAATATTATAATATCGTCTTCGTAATTATCATTCCCCTTGCTAGTTTCCAAGACGCTCTGGGAGGATCAAAACACAGCTGCTTCCCTACTGAGAATTTTCACACTTATACCAGCCCCAGGTTTGTTTCCGTCCCGGCCAACAGACGGCTCAGAGCTGCTGGTCCCCGGGCATGGCAGAGCTACGACTGTTGACTGTTACTTTTGAAAGAAGGCTAAAAACTGACAGGCTGTTTGAATACAACTAAGGAGGAAAAAGGAAAAGGACTTTGCTCAATCCAAATGATGGTCTTGCAAATCTTGACTGTTTTCCTTTAAGCCAACTCCAACTAGCTATTTTTTTCTTCATTTCTACAGGAACATCAGCATTTGAAACACCAATGTGGGCTTAAGGAGAAAATGGATTTTCACCATATGAACTGTATGCATAATTTCCAGATAGGAAATGGCATGTTACTTTATTCACATACATTCACATTCATTTATTCACAAGAAAAATAGTTCATATTCTCAGCTATGATTGACATAAGGTATGAAGAGGATTTCTTCTGTAAAAAAAGCAAACAAATTATGAGGAGTAGGAAGCAATAAGGTTGTTTATTAACACTCTTCTATCTTCACCCTCCTGCCCACCCCATCACCCATGAGATGGCGTTCCAAATCCTTGACATAAAATGATAATATATAATATCAACCATACGTTCTCTGCCATTCCCATCTGAACCTCCAGCACTGCAAATGTAGTCATCTGCTTTCCACAGTGGGAAATAGCAAACATTCATACTTGTGCATTACCTTTATTTGGCACTCAAACCCCCGTGAAGTAGAAATTTTGCCATTTAGCACAATCCCAGCCTCACAAAATACAGCCCTTCAAAGGATAAAGATAAGCCTACAGTGTCTGAACAGATTCAAGACGCTTTACTAGCATTCTCACAAGGCTCCTGTCTGATTTGCATAATTATTCGGGTGACGGAGGTTAACCACCCTGAGCAACAGGAGGAAATCAAACCATGGTCTTCCATGCACAAATATGCATAGATTGAGGGGGTTTATTTCATTTCCTGGAAGATTGCTGGCAATGCCTATAGTAATGCCTTTTTTGTTAATTTCAGCTTTTATTACAGCCATCTCCAGAAAACAGCAACTATTCCCAGAGATAGTCCTTGAGCAGAAAAGAAACTACATGCATGGAATACATTTCTTGTTGCAAATTATTTACCTGAGGCAAAAATGTTTATCAGCCTTTCTAATTTGGTGGCATAGTATAGCTCCTGGTATATGGTCAGCTCGACAATTAAGTAGTCACACTGATGTTTTTAAAAAAATTTTTCGAGCAGTTCTGAATGCAAAGGTAGTTTTCAGCCATTTACATCAAGGGACAATATCATGCTCGTTTTACTTGTGCACGTTCTGGCACTGAAGGATAGAAGACTTATTTCTTTCCCAGCATTTGGATCAGAGATAGGGAAAATAAAGTTTAATGACAAATGTAGTCAAAGAAAAATTCAGTTTGTATGTTAGAAAGATCTCAAAGTTTATAAAGAACAGCGGGTAACTTCAAAGAATATTGGATAACAGTGCTGGACTCGGTGTGAATTCCCTTTCACATCAAGGCATGAGGAGTAGGAGGAGCGATATCTGATCCTTCAAGGTTCAGTAAACGTGGAGCAATTGTAATTAATCTTAAGTGACTCGTGATGCAGTATCACTGTAGCACAGGTTGGATAACAGGGAGGTGTTCCCAGGAGAGAGAAGTGAGTAATTGGTGCCTCGTGGAAAGAGCTCAGAGACATGAGAGAACTCTGACTTAGCAAATGTCATGGTGCATCTAGAATGACTAGAGGTGAGCCAATGTCCTGCGAGTGACACTGAGGACAGGATTCCCTCCTGCCTGTTTACCAGCAATAGGCACAAAGCACTTTTCCTTGGCCTGCCGGTTAGGGAAATTTACTCTCCTACCAGCATTATTCCTTTCCACTTTGTTTTATAGATTTTTAAAATAAACACATCAAACAAACAAAGAAGTGTTCACATGTTTCTGGAGCTTGTGAGAAAACTTGCAAAGGTCTGTGCCAGCTGAGTCATTTCTGTGTAGACGCTTATGGCACAGAGGACATGTGGTATGTCCTCAATGGTGAAGCTTCCCAAATGGATACAGAAAACAAACATGGGATGGAGGGAGTGGGCTCAACATCATGTGGGAGCAGCCTGAGGTTGAAATGGCAGTTAAGGGGTATTGTCCCACACTGACATTAGGTTCTGATGGGGATTTGGTGGTTCATTTCCCCAGAAGATTTGCCTTTACTACAAACTGAATTTTTTTTTTAGAGGTAAATATGTGATGCTTGATAGAATTTAATTAATTAAAACTGGCCAGAAGCCAGACCATCTAGACCTGTGATTATTTCTGCTTTTGTTAGTTGAGGAATATTGGACTGGTTCAGTACTTCCAGTGGGATCACCGACACACATGCCAGGTGCTTGGGGAGGTGATGTTTGCAAAAGGGCTCTTCCCAATGAGTTTGAAAAGGATCCTGAAAAGATTGAGTAGCATGGGGAATCACTGAGCCACTGGGCATATCCTCTTTCAGAATAAATGCTATCTATTACTTATAGTCCTCATAGGCATTCTGGTTGTGTGGATGAGAGAGACCTGATTCTACCTTTGAACAGCTTTGAAAGTAAATTATGGTATGGTATGGTGTGGTGTCATATGATGTGGTATGGTATGGTATGGTATGGTATGATATGGTATGGTATGGTATGGTGTGGTGTGGTGTAGTGTGGTGTGATATGGTATGGTAGCATGACAGAATGTGTTTATGGAGGAAGGGCAGGAAGAAAGCAACAAGATGCTCTATCAGTCATGAAAGATACATATGTATGTAACTGTGTATATATATACAAACAGATATGTTATTTGGCTGTTTAACTTTCACTTCCATTCCCAGAAGCTGTTTGTGTTTTTCTGCTGTTTTCTGGGGCCTCATTACATGTGAAGAAGTGTCTGTTCTAGCTCAGAGAGCAATGCTCCTGCATCTGAAGTCAATCAGTCCTTAAATTCAAGGCCTGTTCATGGTGATCTCTCACCCAGAAGTTTTAGGTTACTAATGTTGCCTCTCATGCGCTTGTGGCAGCTGTCACCATGAGCCACAAAAGTACCTGTATTCCTGTTGCATCAGAAGCAATTGAAGTCAAATCATCAAAACCAATTAAAACAAATAACCAAGCACACAGAAGAATGCACTCAGCCTAAGATGCTCTAGTAGACCAAAGCATCTGTGCACCCAGCTGTTTGGTGTACGAAGCAGATGTGACAAGATGTTTGGATCTGGTGTTGTTTATGTATCGGGAGATTAGGGTTGGATGGATTCACAGGCTATAACAAACGTCCTCATTTATCCTTGCATGTTCTTATGCTATAGCTTGTTCCAGGGGACAGACATGTAGCATATAGAGAACCTAGTGTATCAGGGACACTGAAAACTTGTATATTTGCTGACAGGTCTCTGTAAAAGCCAGCTCAAAGAATAAAAACTCCCTGTGAAGGATCTAATTTTTAAAAATTAATTTTTAAAAATCCTCTTGGGGGCATGTTCAGCAATATGGAATATAACAAAATTATTTTTCGTGTCCTTACATAAGTATTATTCAACAAAGTTCCCACAAGCTTAGGGTTATGTGTTCTGACTCATGGGATTTTATAGTGTGGATCTACTAATATTTAGGATTTCAATTCAAGCACTGATTTTGGAGTTAAATGTCTTGTGAGAATCTCATTCTGCCCTCAACCTTTTGCCCTCAAGTTTTCATCTCTTCTTGTTGCAGAGAAAAGCCTGAAAACATAACCCATATTAAGTCTCAAACACCAGACGGCAAACAGAAATACACAACAATTATTTTTATTTTTTTTTAATCTCCTGGTTTTTAACACATAGAGTTGGCAATATTGCAACTGGAATTTGGTTTGAATGAAGACTGAGGGCTGAATGCCAACTTACTCTCTCTCTTTCTGAAGAAAAGCAACACTTGGAAATGCCTGGAAACTAAGGGCCTGATTCACAACTTCCTTCTAGGCAGCTCCTGCTGCCTTACCTTGTTTGTAAGCCTAGATCCAAATATTCATCCATATTCCAAACTATGCCCAAATCCAAACACCATGAGTAGTCTTTTTCTTTAAAACATGATAACCTCTGGTAAAAAATGCTTTCATTTCTGTGGGATGTGAAATCTGGATCTATTTTAAATAAGGCTATCTCTACTTAAAACCCATCTGAAACCTCTGAAATAGAGTGCATAGGATAATCTGAGAATGTCTTTCTTTTTTTTAAATAATGTTTCTACCTTCTTGTTTCTTCTGCAAGTTTTGCCACAAGTAATATCAAGCAGCAACAACAGAAAAAGCGCTGATTCTACTATCCAAGTCTGAATTCACATGTCTGGGCTGTAATGCTTCCTCAAAGCCACCAAACATCGGAATTCAATTAAAAAAGAAAAGTTGGTTCAACTACTTCGAAAAATTCCAGGAATTTTAGTGAATGGAGTTTCGACCAAAAGCTTCCAGTCTGTTAGTTTGCCTACCAATAATTTAATCTTCCTTTTTGGATCAAAAGAGGTAAATTGTTGATTTCTTTTTAGTTAATGAGAAATTATCTGGGTTGGGGAAAAGCCTTACATCTCCCCCACCCCACTCCAAATCCTCTGTGTACCTAGATACACCAGAGCACCAACGGTGAACTCTGTGTGTACATATTCCTGTACTGCCTGCAACTTTTCTTACACTGCTCAAACAGCAAAGGCTCATAAGTTACAAAAGGTAGTTAGCACAGCTTTCAGGTCTATGGCTCAGTTTTGGGGCTCTGGACCTCAGTGTGCTCTGGTCAGCCATAAGGAACATTTTGAACAGTACAAATGAAATGCTGTTTTTACAACAAAGGATGTGGCTGACAAGGTGACAAGTTTGATTGGTCACATGAAATGGAACCGGTGCTACAGGTTTTGAGTATGGTCTCCTGACAACTCATGCATTAAGCCACAATATACTCATGTATAGATTTAAAGCATCAAGGAATCGATGGGGAAGGCAGTACAACATCTGCTCTGAAGGCTCAAGTTTTATTGCAGTGATCCATAAGCATCATCCTGGTGCCCCTCTGTATAATGAATAACATAGGGATGTCTGGCGCTGCTTGTCATGTCTCAGAAAGGCTCTTCATTGTAGCAACAGGTAAATAATCCCAATTTGTCCTGGCCTGGTGCATTGCCCAGTGCAATTCCTTCCACCACTCCTGCAGCATGCTCTCCCACACGAGCAATGCATGAGGGGGGACAGAAGCTGGCCACTGCTGTTCTCAGAACTGTCTCACACATTGACTTTCTCTGGCAAGCACAAGATTCCTGCAGCAGCAGTGTATTACCTCAGCTGCCAGTGTCTTGTGTCACTGAAATATTTTCCATCAAAGGGAAACCTCTGCGAAGCAGCAGAGCACAAGGGCTGGCTGTCAGCTTAAACTCTTGTAATGCTTAACCCATTGCCTCCCCTCCACTGTAGTTCTTCAAGTGAAAAAGGTTCTCTTTGCTTTTGATAAGTCTCCTCCTACCAGTCTAGTGCAAATATTTGATACTGTAGAAAATCAGATATATTGGCAGCAGGCTGCCTGGGCTCTCTTATGAGTCTATTTTATCTTTTAGTATCCTGCCTGCCATTTATGGCCACAGAGTATGTTCAGTACTACTATAAATTAAAAGTTTGCTGCTGTTTGCTGGGGAGACATAGAAAATTGTATCAGAAAGAGCAATGAGAGGATGTTACTGAAGCTTCCTGATGCTTACAGACTCCATCACGCCCACACTTTCCCTTGTGGATAACAGACAGGAAAACAATATGCATAAACATATCATATCTTCATATACACTACAAAAACTTGCCTGGACACTGCAGTAAAAACGCTGGAGAAAGTACCTTTGTAGCAGAAGGCTGAGGATTATGCCAGTGCACCTGAAGCAAAGTTTTTGCTATTTGTAACTTGTGACAGCAAACAATAATCACTCTGTTAATGAGGCATGATTTTGTTATACTCATTCCTTATCAGTGTGATGTAACTGATGGATTTACCTTGAAAATACAGATGAGCTCACCTCTGCTCCTGATACTTACAACCGTTGGCCGTATGTCACTGGTGAGCCATGTGCACATCACATGCTTGTGGTATGACAAAGGGAAGATGAGTTCTGCCTCCAGAAGCGTGGTTACATATGTTCTTTCTTGTACAATTTTAGCTGTCATGTGGCAGTGGATATCAGAGACGTTACACGTGGGACAGATTGTTTACAATTACACTCCTATCAAAGGACTGGGAGTTACAATAAAAAAAAATTAAAATGTGATTTGTCAGCTCAATAAGTATGATCAGCAGTTACCCTTGCTACTATGCCTCACCAGCATGAACCATGACAGAGCAAGAGAGCCACAGAGATACCACACACTGCTGGCCTGGGGTGACCCTTAGGTCCTGAATCCATTTTATTCTCTGAGGGTAATCTAAGCCTATAGCAGGAACTGAAAGGGACAGGAAAAGACAAGTTTTTTACTAGACAATTTTTAATTAAAGATATACAGTTTTGTGTGGTGTTTTTTCAGACAGCCTTTCCTTTTCCAGGCATTTAGTTTCAGTTTTTAGTCTCCAAACCATAAAAAAACAAAGCATCAGTTAGTAGTAGAAAAATAATTTCCTATGGAAAGAACCCCACATACAGTGCTGTCATCAGGATGACATGTTTTTAAATAAAAGCATCTAAAGACAGGTATATAGATTCATTCATGTTTAGTCACCTAGGTAAATGGATTAACCTATAGAGCATTAAGCATGTGCAGTTCCCACTGACTCTGAACACCTGTCCGTTACTTAGTGGGGATTTCACTGCCCAGCTTTGGAAGCGCAGATGTGAAATTAGCAGTTTTGATTTTAAAACCCAGACCTTCACTTTACAGACAATCAAAAGTTGTTGGTTTTTTCAAGAAAATGAAAAAATTCACTGTAGTGGGGAAAGAAACAGCACTGGGAAAATTAGTTACAGGAAAATGTAAAAGATTTGATTCTGTTGTGATCAGCATACAGAAATCTTGACTTATGTGCAGCTTATTCAGTCTCACATGTTGAAATCAGTCTGAAAAGGGAATTAGTGCTGCGAGTAGGAAGTACAGAGAGAGATTTAAAAAAAAACCTGTAAGCTTTCCAAAACATTTCAAATTTAAACAAAATCCACTTCTAGGAGGTTCCATTTCAGCTTTCTTCTGTAACTTCGCTTCCTGCTAAAACTTTCCAGTTAAATATGCTGACAGCAGAGCATTGAAGGATTTTCCCCTAACTTCACCCCTTTCTAAGAATTCATTATTTAGTGCAAATAAAGATGTTGCTATGTGTGCAAAGACTAACCTATTCCCTACAAAAGCATGTGGGTAGTGGCTATCTCAAAGTCCTGGGCATATGATGATGACAATATCAAGTGAATCAGGCATCCTGAGTCAGCATGCTGAATGAAGTGTTCCTAACCTCTGTAAAGGGCAATTCCCTAGGGTCAAGTTCAGGTCACTAGAGCAACACAGGGAAACCCGTACAGAAAACACTGTGTACAGGGCCCCAATTTACAGGTTTGATTTATGGCTGCAGCACGGTACTTTCCATCATTTTCAGGGGACTCTCGCATTGAAAACCCAAACTAATTATCTGAAAATAACATCTGTTGCATTCAAGTTCCAAAGCATGCACCTATTAACAAGAAGGACCAGAACAGCACTGATTATTTACACATCATCTATTTTAACTACCTGGTAGTAGTACTGGAATCATAATGATTTCCTGATCCCTGCATCCCTAATCACACAACAAGAGCTCATGGTCCTCCAGGAGACACCAGAATAATTAACATACCTTTGAAACATCTTCACTGTTAACAAATGCAGTGGGACTAAGAACACAGCTTTGCGACTAGACCAAGAGATAAAAAATGCCAGCCATTAAAAACCAGGTTTGCCAAATCTACTGCTGAGTTGCTTTTTCTTTGCATATCTATGTATCTGCTGTTGTACAAAAGAGCTTTCAAGAACTGGCCTGAAGAAGCATTCTCATTCTTTCTTCCCATAAAAAAGCAGATCTGGCACAGGCACAGTAAATAAAAATAACAAGCATATGATGCCCAAGATGCATGTGAACATTAAGTGACGTTGGCAGCCCCCGCAAATAGAACTCTGGTTAAAAATAGCCTTTGTCTAAATGTGGAAAGTGAGTAAATATAGTAGCAGTTTCAGCTTACTATAGAGGCTTACAGGCTCCAAGTAACCGAGCTTATTATAGAGCATGTGCGTCAGCAAAGGGGAGAAAAGGGAGAAAAGAAAGACAACGCATTCTGCAATTAGTATCTACAATGAGACATAAATTAACTTTTCCCCTCGTTATTTTTCTTGTTGTCCAAGAATTGTTACAGTGCTAAAGAAAAAAAGAGCTGGGATTGAGGAGAAAGCTGAAACTAGCACCAAAGAGCGACACAGGGAGCTTTCTGCACAGAGGCTGGTTGCACAGAAAATGAGATGTAAAAAGAAATGACAGGACAGATTTTGATCTCAGGTTCTCTGAGGCAAATAAGGAGTATCGTAACCTGGCTAGAGGGAGCTCTGCTGGATTTGCTCCCCTCATATGACTGAACATAAGCCATTGAACCAATTTTTGAGCTGACTTAAAAGAAAGCAACATCAATGCTTTCCTCTGCCTCTGTTCCCTCCATGCTTTCAAGGAACCCTCACGAGTTTCCAGTGATTGCAGAATTTGCTTCACTGAGTATGTAAGTCTGCTCTACCTCGTGTCTCACTTCATAAACAATTTGCTGTGTAGTTGAGCCTGGGAAAGCCCACAAACAAGATCTGTGGGATATCTTACACCCAAGGAAGAGAAGCTGCTGCGTAATGCATATATACATTAACTAACATCCCCAGGTCATTATCTCTAAGCACTGTAGGCAGGGGATCCTTCAATATTTTTAACATTCTCTTTTGGTTGAGACAAAAAGGAGAGAAACATTTCCTGATTTGTGTCTCTGATCAAATCAGAGTGAGGATGGGAAAGATCCTTCTTATTTCTTCCAGTGCTCAATTCAGTTGTTAAAAAAGAACTCCCAAAACTCCCAAGTCCTCCCCTCATTCATGCAGAAAATGATGCTTTTCACAGGGTTCAGTGGGTTTCTGCTTCTGTTCACGGTTTCTTTTCTTCTCACTTTGAATTGAGAAGAATGGGGTGACAGTGCATAACAGAAAAATAATGTTTGGGGGTGTTAGATGAGATGCAGCATGATATAAAAGTTGTGGCCAGTTAAGAGTTGTCAGCAAAGTTGCCTTATTCAAATGGCATGGTAAATAAATGTTATAAATTCCTAAGTAGATCCTAAATTAGTTTTTGGCATAGTGCATCACTATAACAAGTTAATTTTGCAGCTCCAAGGAATAGCCTTATATGGTTCACTTAAGTAATCATGCTAAATGAATGTTTAAGTGAGAACCATTTGCCAAATGCAAGGCAAGAACCATATATAACCTCTTACACAACTACATAACACAGCAATGCTGGCTGGTTTCCAAAATTCTGGTTTTTTTTCAAATTATACCTGCTAACTCCAACCAACACTTGAGCCAAAAAAGAACTACCTGGAAAATACTACCATGACTGTTTAGGATTAATAATTTAGCATTTGTCCTGGTCTGTCTTCCTCACCATGCAGAAGATTTTGTTCCCCTTCCTTTCCCTTTCCCTTTCCTTTTGCCTTCTCTTCTCTTCTCTTCTCTTCTCTTCTCTTCTCTTCTCTTCTCT